>NC_134689.1:58665872-58965872 GCF_050947455.1 Rhinoderma darwinii
GTCCACACCAAGCTTTGTGACAGTACGCTCAATAGCGAGCGTCGCATCCAAGTGGTTTTGGAGGGAGGGTGATCCCTCCCACCCCACTGGCACCCTGCAATTGAAATCGCAGGGTGTCGATGGCTTCTATGGCAGCCAGGGGCCTAACAAAGGCCCCAGGTCTGCCTGTAGTGGATGACTGTTAGGCAATGCCTGAGGCATGACCTAACAAGTGCCTGTCAGTTTTACACTGACAGGCAATAATACACTGCAATACAGAAGTATTGCAGTGTATTATAAAAGCGATCAGAAGATCGCATAGTGTAGTCACCTAGTGGGACTAAAAATACAGTTATCAAAAAAATTTAATAAAGTTAATAATAAATAAATAAAAGTCCCAAATAAAAAAAATGAGAAACCCACTTTTCCCTTATAAAATACTTTAACCCCTTCCCTCCGCAGCCATTTTTTGGATTTTCACTTTTGGTTTTTCCTCCCCACCTTCCAAAAGCCATAACTTTTTTATTTTTCCATTAATATTGCCGTATGAGGGCTTGTTTTTTGCGGGACGAGTTGTAGATTTCCATAGTACCAATTGTACCATATAATGTAGTGTGAAACAAGAAAAAATATATATGTGGTGTGCAATAGGAAAAAAACAGTGATGCCTCAATCTTTTGGGTGGTTTTGTTTTTACGTCGTTCACCATGCGGTAAAAACTGCATGTTAACTTTATTCTGCGGGTCAATACAATTACAACGATACCAAAATGATATCGTTTTCTTTATGTTTTACTACTTTTACAAGGAAAAAACTGATTGTTAAAAATAAACTTTGAGTTTTGTTGCCATATTCTGAGAGCCAAACAACAGCAATTCTGATGTTTTAATTATTCTCTTTTTTACGGCGTTCACCGTGCGGACTAAATAAGTATATATTGTAATAGTCTTTTACGGACGCATCGATACCAGTTATGTTCGCTTTTTATGTGCTTGAGAAAAAATGGGAAAAGTTTTTTTTTTACTTTTAATTTATTTATTTTTTCTACTTGTCCCCCTAGGGGACTTTAACCAGTGATCGTTAGATCGCTTGCACGATATACTACAATACTAATGTATTGCCGTATATTGTGATTCTGACAGTCTCCTATGAAGCCCTGTCGGGAAGGGGTCAATATGAAAAACAATTAAAAAAATTAAAACATTACACATATTTGGTATTGCCGCGTCCGTAAGGACCCCACCTATAAAGCTATTATGTTATTTAACCAGCACGGTGAACTCCATAAAAAATAAAATAAAAAACAATGTCAGAATTGCTGTCGTTTTCTGTTCATCCTGCTTTCAAATTTATTTTATACAAAGTGATCAAAGAGTTGCATGTACTCCAAAATGGTATTAATAAAAACTAGAAGTCGTCCCGCAAAAAACAAGCCCTCATACAGCTGCATCGGCGTAAAAATAAAAAAATTATGGCTCTTAAAATATGGCGACACAAAAACAAATAATTTTGAAAAAAAGGTACTGTGTAAAAGTAGTAAAACATACAAAATCTATATAAATTTGGTATTGCCACAATCGTAACAACCCGCTGAATACATTTATTATATTATTTATACCACACAGTAAATGGCGTAAATCTAAGGCACAAAAAAGTGTGGCGAAATGTATGTTTTTTCTTCCCTTTATATGTACCCCAAAATGGTGCTATTAAAAAATACAAATTGTCCCGCAAAAACCAAGGCCTTATACAGCTACGTTGACGCAAAAATAAAAAACTTATAGCTCTTGAAATGCGACGATGGAAAAACTTTAAAAATAGCATGGTCATTAGGCTTTAAAATAGGCTGGGCAGTAAGGGGTTAATGTCCTCATCAAAATGTCACCTTTTGAAATGCCACATTTTAAGGATGAATATTTTTGTTTTATTTTATACTTTCCCCCAATTATTATTATTTATTTTTTTGCAGCAGCAGCAGCACAAATAGGACCTTAATGGAATGTCAAAACAGAACAAGTAACGTTTATTTTTTTTTCAGTTTTTGTAAAGGGAAAAATTGGAAATGGGGGAAAAGAAAATATGTGTGGGTTGGAGGAGGGTTTAGAAACTTTTATTTCACTGCCTTTATTTGTTGTTTTATTTTGTTGTTGTTTTTTACTTTTCTGTTTTCTTTTATTTACGGTTACATTTTTTTATATGGTTGGAGGAAGCTGGCCATTAGTTCACTATTAGGGTATGTTCACACATAGTGACCAAAAACGTCTGAAAATACGGCATTTTTTATGGCCGTTTTTGGAGGTGTTTTTCAATGGAGTCAATAAAAAACGCCTCCAAAAACGTCCCAAGAAGTGTCCTGCACTTCTTTTGACGAGCCGTCATTTTATGTGCCGTATTTTGACAGCGACGCGTAAAATAAAGGCTCGTGGGAACTGAACATTGTAAATCCCATTGCAAGCAATGGGCAGATGTTTGTAGGCGTAATGGAGCCATTTTTTCAGGCGTAATTGGAGGTGTAAAACGCCCGAATTACGCCTGAAGACACTGCGTGTGAACATACCCTTAGCGGTGATCTGCATACAGAGGAATGCTGGGAGGACATATTGTAGTTCTTGTCCTGCCAGCATGCCCCTTTCCCCCCATGAGTGAATTAAAATTAATATTAAACCACTTAAAGAAATTAATTAATATAGAAAAAAATAATTCATCTTTTCTAATGAATACTTTGGATAAAATGTTGACTTACATCTTCACTGTCAGTCGAATCTGAATCTTCTGTCTTAGGTTCTTCATTAGTGACAATTTTTTCTGGCAAAATGTCATCCAGCCAGCTTAGATCATGTAAAGAAAAAATATATTCCATTGCCTTTCGTATACCAGCAAGAGCCAACAGCTGAAACAGATTAAAATAAGAGCTTTTACTTTAGTTTTAGAAAGAAACTAAAAATGATTTCAGGGTGTGTATCATGAAAAAAAAAAAAACAATGGGAAGAGCAGGCAGGTATGAACAGTGATCAGAAGTTTGGCTGTGGCCTTTGTAGTAGAGCCAGCTTGAAACTAAAAGCAGGCATAGATGGCAGCCAGTGTTAATTATTACGCGAAGAAAACCCAGCACTCAGAGTTTTCTTCACATAATTCTACGGAATGGAACTCTACCACCGTGTTAACGAGTGCCGTGCTTCCTTTTTCCAGTGTTAATTATTACATAGCTTGCCTATCAGTGACATGTAAATAATGATTATAAAGTAAAACCTAAGGTAAAAAAAAATCTTGGACAGAAATATGCACGCGTAAACCAGCCTTAATTTCTGACTCTCCTGTCTGATACTACATAGTTTCACAATGGGGAAATTTATCAACGTTTGTACGTCAGTTTTTTTTATACTGCCGTCGCCACTTTTTGAAAAAGGGGCGTGGCTTCAAAAAGTGTGCAGAGCAGACAAATTTATTATAATTTACGCCAGTTCCTAGCTGGTGTTGATTTCCCTCGGTGGGGCATAGTAGGGTAGAAGTCAGTTTCGGGTCCCGTACCTTGCCCCCCTGATCGGACTACCCCTCCCTTCAGACTACCTCAATCAGACAATAAAAAAAGTAAAACTATAAGTATACTCACCTCACCGCTCCTCTTATATTATTGACGCCAGGCAGCATCACGACGTATGTGAAGCAGCACTGATGATGTTGAGTGCTGTGTCGCATATAAGGCCCTGAGGCTGCTTGGTGTCAGGACTTTGTATGAGCCGCAGCATACTCAGGGGACCCGGAGGGGAAGGGTGAAGAGGTAAGCATCCATTTATTTTATTTTATGTCCGATGGGGGGAAATGGATGGCGCATGGTCGCGTTCATTGCTCCACAATTGTGGAGCACGGCAAGCGGAAAAGATTTATTGAGAAATATGCGCCTTTTCTCACCATCCTTAGTAAATATGCCGCAATGTGTTTAAACATCATGGCAAGTTTCATTGGATACTCTATTACCGAGGGATTCTTCCCTAGAAGCATTGATTCAAGGGAAAAATATTTTGCCTCACAAAGGCACCATACCGATTCTCTCCTTAAGGACTCCATGTGCTGCCATACAGGATCTATGGACATGGATCAGTTTCTATTAGTTTTTAAACTGCTATCCCATTGTCCTCAACGATAAAATATAAAAAAAATTATCATAGCAAAACTGATTAAGGCTGTAAGAAAATAATGCACTTTGGCATAAAAACGAGTTTTAGTGAAATTAAAAGGTTCGATCAACTAATCTATCATACCACACCATTAGACTAGGTTCACACTGCCATTAGGGTCCATTAAACCAGGTTTTCTGTGATAGTGTAGAATAGATTAGTCTGCTATACAATTCCTTCCTGTGAAATAAAATGGAAACCTGATGGGCTCATTATAAGTCAAGGGGATTGTCAGGATCCATTACCATCCTATTGGTCATGGCTCCTTTAATAGTGAAAGACATGACACCAGACCCTAATCCTCTTTGTGTAGACATCAATTGAGATAGACAACCTACTTTCTCATTCCATTACAGTAGCAAATTATACAATTTCCCAGTCACTTATAATCCCCAAAATGTGTTCAAAATGTAATCTAGTTGCATCCATGCTGCCATGATTTTATTTTAGCACAATAATGGTGATCCTGCTTGAACTTGTATTGACAATATATATGAGCATATTTACCATCAAAGGAAAGATAATTGCTGCCACAGTTGATTTTAGTATCCACAAAATGATCAAACAAGATAGCTGAATTAGGGTAAAGAAATGGACTTTTCTTAGTGGAACATGGCGCAGGTATATTAGGTCTGGCTGATGCTTAGGTGGAATAAACAGCAATTTCAACCGTTCAGTGAACTTTAAAAAAAAACATTAAAAAAACAAGATGCGTTAGTGCAAAATTGAAAATCATACAGTTTAACCCCTTCCTGCTGCAGCCACATTTGATCTTCCTGACAGAGCCTAATTTTTCAAATCTGACATTTCTCACTTTATGTGGTAATAACTTTGGAATGCTTTTACCTACCCAAGCGATTCAGAGATTGTTTTCTCATGACACATTGGACTTATACTTCAGTATTTAATTGTGAAATTTAAATGTATCCGCTTGTAAAACAGATAGTTATACCACACAAAATAATTGCTAACTAACATTTCCCATATGTCAACTTTATGTTTGCATCATTTTTTTAACATCTTGTTATTGTTCTAGGATGTTACAAGGCTTAGAACTTTTCAAGAAAATTTCAAAAGGCTTTTTTTACAGTGGGTAGTTCAGTTGTGAAATGGCTTTGAGGGGCCCTTACAATACAAACACCCAATAAATAACCCAATTTTAAAAACTGCACCCCTCAAAGTATTCAAAACAGCATTTAGAAAGTTTCTTAACCCTTTAGTAGTTTCACAAGAATTAAAGCAATGTTTTTTTGCAAAAATTAATATTTAATCCAATTTTTCTGTAACACAGAAGGTTTTACCAGAGAAACACAACTCAATATTATTTTGCCCAGATACTGCAGTTTTTAGAAATATCCCAGATATGGCTCTAGTGTCTAGTGAATTTTGGAGCCTTCTTTTTATTAGATTATATTTTAGGCCCCATGTCAGGTTTGAAGAGCTCTTGTGATGCCAAAACAAAGGAAACACCCCAAAAATACCCCATTTTGGGATCTACACCCCACAAGGAATTCATGTAGGGGTGTAGTGAGCATTTTTACCTCACAGGTGTTTCATAGATTTTATTAGAGTTTGGACGTGAAAATTAAAAGTATAACTTTTTCCAAAAATATGTCGTATTAGCTAAAAAAAACAACAATTTTCACAAGGAATAAAGAAGAAAAAGCCCCCAAGAATTATAAACCAACTTCTCCAGATTACATAAATACCCCATATGTGGTCATGAACTGCTGTTTGGGCACACGGCAGGGCTCAAAAGGGAAGTAGCGCCATTTGGCTTTTGGAGCGCAGATTTTGCTGAATTGGTTTCTAAGCACCATGTTGCATTTGCAAAGCCCCTAATGTACCAGTACATTGGAGACTCCCCAAAAGTGACTCCATTTGGGAAAAAACACCCCTTGAGGAATTCATATAGGGATTTAATGAGCATTTTTACCCCACAGGTGTTTAAGAGATTTTATTAGAATTGGGCAGTGAAAATAAAAATTACATTTTTTTCCAATAAGGTGTAGCTTTTAGAAAAAAAACAAGGAATAAAAAAGAAAAAGCCCAACATTTGTAAAGCAATTTCTCCCGAGTACAGCAATACCCCATATGTAGTCATAAACTGCTGTTTTGGCACACGGAAGGGCTCAGAAGGGAAGGAGTGCCATTTGGCTTTTGGAGTGCATATTTTGCAGGATTGGTTTCTGGTCACTATGTTGAATTTGAAAAGCCCCTGTCAGACCAAGGCAGTGGAAACCTCCCAGAAGTAATCTAATTTTGGAAACTATACCCCTCTAGGTATTTACCTAAGGGTGTAGTGAGCATGTTAAGCCTGCAGGTGTTTTCCAGAAATTAGTGTGCACTCGATGTTGCAGAGTGAAAATGGAAATTTTTCCATAGATATGCCAATATATGGTGCCCAGCTTCTGCCACTATGAAAAGACAGCTCTCGGATTATTATGCTGTGTATGCTGGTTTTAGAAACACCCTATATGTGGCCCTAGTATTTTGCTTGGGCATTGCACAGGGCTCAGGAGTAAAAGAGTACCATGCAAAATTGAGACCTAATTTGGCGGCTTACAAAGTATTGGTTCACAATTGCAGAGGCTCTGATGTGAAATAATAAAAAAGAACCTTGAGAAGTGACCCAATTTTGGGAACTACACCCTTCAAGGCATTTGTTAAGGGGTGTAGTGAACATTTTCACCCACAGGTATTTTCCATAAATGATTGTGCTGCGGATGGTGTAAAGTAAAAATTGCAATTTTTCCCTAGATATGCCATTTCAGTGGCAAATATGTAGTGCCCAGCTTGTACCAATGGAAACACACACCCCAAAAATTGTTAAAAGGGTTCTCCCGGGTATGGCGATGCGATATATATGGAAGTAAACTGCTGTTTGGGCACAGTGTAGGGCACAGAAGGGAGGCAGCACCGTTTTCTTTTGTAGTGCAGATTTTGCTTGGTTTTACTGGTGAATGAGTTTATAATGTGGGGGCATATGTAAGCTGGGTGGAGTGCATCAGGGTATAATAAGGTGGTATAATAATGGGGTAAAAAAAAACAATAGAATAATCCATAGATGTGTGTGACGCTGTGAAGCAATCCCTTATAAACAGGCCACTGTCTCACTTAATAGTTTCTTGTCGTTTCTTATCCCCTTCTGGTACACACTACAACTTTTCAGTTTGGGGAATTTTGTTGGGAAAGTTGTCCTGGTATAATACGGGCACCCTCGCTATCAGCAGATATGTTTGGGCTCTACACTTCCTGGTTCCCTTTATTTTAGGGCCTTGATAAATCGCCTCTTGAAACAGAAGAAAATAAATAGCCGGACACATCATGCAATGATTGGGGGAGGCAAACATGACCAGGGTTGCAGGGGAGAAGGAATGAGGTGAAAAGTTCAAGGGAAGGAGGGGGAGGAAGGTGGAGGGGAGGGGGCGTGGTGGACAGAGGGCATATAGGAAGGGTGAGAGACCGTTTCGCGCCATTCACGCCCCAGGAAAGCAGTTAGACTTGTACTGACCTTGAGAACGATGCAGGCCCTGATGGAGCAAGTGCGGCAGGCTGTGGCGGAACGGGGCATGGCCTGGCTTGAGGAGGAGCTAGAGAGGACGGGTCCGGTGGCATCTGGGACGGAGTTGTCGGCAGGCCTGGAGGAGGCAGCGGGTTCGAGTGTGGCCGGGACGCAGGCAGCGCCTGAGGTGATGACATCCCCCCTCCGGCGGTCGCGGCGGGTGTGGCCGCCAGAACGCCTTAGCCCGGACGAATTGCCTAGGGCTCGACGCAGGCTTGGGAGCCCCTCGAGGGACGCTCCGGGCCGGGTTTCCGCTTCCACCACTAGGGGGCGGAGGTCCCGATCCAGGAGGAATCCCGGTCGCCGGTCAGGCCCTCCGGAGAGTGGAGAGCAGGGTCCCAGGCCAGTGGGACAGCCTCCCGTCTCCAGGTCAGCACCACGAGGATTTGCAGCGGGCCGTTCTGGCGATGCTCCAGTCGGGCGGCCCGCCTGTCAGCAGGAAGATGTCCCCGGACGGTCACGCAGGCCACAATCGGTGGTGCTGCAGAGACGGAGGGAGGGGGCAGCGGTGGAGAGAGAGCGGAGGCCGGAACGGCTCTTGACGTCTGGCGACATTTATGCGGTTCAGGATGGTGTGCACGGCTGCGGAGCCTGCGGTGCGGCTTCAGGCCCCAGATGTCCGGAGGTGGGCGAAAACGGAGCTGTGCCGATGGAGGATGATCGTCAAGGAGGTCCCGTCGCCCCGGCTGGTGGGAACTCAGCGCCCATGCAGTCTGGTGAGTCGATGTCACCATTACATACATTTCCAGCATTATTTAGATCCCCGGGGTTTGGGGAGGGTTCCCAAGGGGAGGCAGTTAGGAATGTTGAAAATATTGGGTTGTTGTCTGTTGGGAGAGGGGGGGGGGAGATGTGCAGGAATTGCTTGGCTGTGTAAAGGCGTTGCTAGTGCGTTGTGAGGAGGGTAGGCTGCCTGCTGCATTCCCTGGTTGAGGCGTGGGTTCCGGAAGCGGGGGTGGGGGGTTTGGTGGTGAATCGGTGCAACCCCCGAGGACGGTATCTGAGGTGGAGGTCGGGGGAGTGACGGTTGCGGTTCAGACTGATAAAGATAAGGATGTGGATAGGGTGAGGTTAGATGATAAAGCTAAAGGCGAGGTGTACGTTTGTTTTGAGGGGTTGTTGGGGTCGCATTTGAAGACTGAAGTGAAAGAAAAAATTTGGAGGGATGAGTACGTAGAAATTTTTTTGCTTTTTCCTCTGGAAAAGTTTAATTTAGACAAGGGTAAAAGGTAGGAAAGTAAAAAGGAGGAGGAAGAGAAGCGTCGATATCGTTTAATCCCGCAGACGTTTGTGAATTGGTTGCAGGCGTTTGCCATACTGGCCAGTGTTATAGGGGAAAAGGCCCCGGAGAATTGTTCCGCCCTTTTCGGGTACATGGGGGTCAGACTTGGCTGCGGTATGACGAACAGTTTCGTCAGAGGAAAGCGGTTCGTCCCAACATTAGATGGTATAATAAAGACATTGGGCTTTGGTTAAAAGTAATGGCCCCGGCTAAGTTCGGGCAGTCCTTTCAAGGGGGGGGGGGCTGGGGTTGCCAGCCCCTCAGGAAAATCGGGGCAATCGGGGGGAGGGACAGGAGGAAGGGCGGGCTTGTGCTGGCAGTTTAACGACGGTCAATGCAAGTTTGGGGCGGGTTGTAAGTTTAAGCACTCTTGCTCCTCTTGCGGCGGGACTTCGCACGGGTCTGCCAAGTGTTTCAAAAAAGGGAAGGGAAAAGGGGGAAGTGGTGGGGGTCATGGGGCTGACGCCGGTGAGGTGGGAAGAGATGGAGCCGTACCTAAATAGGTTCCCGGACAGGGAGAAAGGCGAGTTGTTGTTGCGTGGTTTTCAGTTTGGTTTTGTGATCCCTGCCCCGGTTCATGCGGTCCCCCTTTCCCTACGGAATTTAAAGTCGGCAATGGAGTATCCGGAGGTAGTGTCAGACAAGTTGCGTAAAGAAGTGGGGTTAGGGCGCATGGCGGGGCCGTTCCCGGTGCGGCCCGTTCAGGACATGGTTGTGTCTCCGTTAGGGGTTGTTCCAAAAAAGGAGCCAAATAAATTCCGGCTTATCCATCATTTGTCGTATCCGCGGGGGGTTGTCTGTAAATGATGGCATTGCGCCTGAGCTGTGCTCGGTGATATATACGTCGTTTGACGCGGCAGTTGAGTGGGTGCGGCGGTACGGGGCGGGGGCCCTTATGGCAAAGACCGATGTGGAATCGGCTTTCCGGCTTCTCCCGGTTCATCCGGACAGCCAGCGGCTGTTAGGGTGTTACTGGGAGGGGGCTTATTATATGGATCGGTGTCTCCCGATGGGTTGTTCAGTATCTTGCGCGTACTTCGAGGCGTTTAGTTCGTTCCTAGAGTGGGTAATCCGGGAAGTGGCAGGGTTAGAGTCGGTCATACATTATCTAGATGACTTCCTGTGTGTGGGCCCAGCGGGTTCGGAGGTGTGCGCCAATTTGCTGGGGGCAATACAGTGGGTCGCTCAGCGATTTGGGGTTCCGTTATCTCCAGAGAAGACCGTGGGTCCCAGTACTTGTATAGTTTTTCTTGGTATTACACTGGATTCGGTGGCATTGGAGTGTCGACTTCCTAAGGACAAGCTGGAAGCGTTGCGATTGGAAGTGAGCAGGGCGGGTCGGCTTCATAAGATTTAGCTGCGGGAGTTGCAGTCGTTGTTAGGAAAACTTAATTTTGCTTGTCAGATAATGCCCATGGGCAGAGTTTTTTGCAGGAGGTTGGCGTCAGCAACGGCGGGGGTTAGAGCCCCACATCATTTTGTGCGGTTGACGCGGGAGCATCGGGATGACTTGGCAGTATGCAGAGAGAGTTTTTGAATTTGTATAATGGAAAATCGTTGTTGATCTCGCCGGTGGTGGATAATGTGCAATGGGAATTGTTTACTGATGCTGCAGGTAGTGTGGGTTTCGGTATTTATTGTGGAGGACAGTGGTGCGTGGGCCAGTGGCCGGAGGAATGGGTGTCATTGGGACTGGTTCGTAATCTTGTACTTCTGGAACTATTCCCAATTGTGGTGGCGGTGGAGATTTGGGGGGAGCGTTTCCGTAATAGCAAGGTGCGGTTCCACTGTGATAATATGGGGGTGGTGTTGGCAATCAATAATGTAACGGCTTCTTCACCCCCGGTGGTGAGGTTGTTACGGCGGCTGGTGTTGCGTTGTTTGGAACTCAATGCGTGGATTGTTGCGGTTCATGTTCCGGGGGTGCAGAATGACATCGCGGATTCTCTCTCTCGCCTACAGTGGGAGCGGTTTCGTCTGTTGGCACCGGAGGCGGATCTGGAAGGGGTCGCGTTCCCGGGATGGCTTTGGGACGTGGTTTAAGAGCAGCACGAGGTTTGATTAAGTCTTCTCTAGCGCCTGGTACATGGTTGGCGTACGACGCGGCGTGGAGGGACTGGGTGTCGTGATTAACAGGTTCGCACGGAGACGGGTCGATGGAGGAACAAGTGGTAGCTTTGTTGGGGTTTTTGGGATGGGTCTCAGTGGAAGGCTGGTCGGTGTCTAAAGTGAATCGTTTCGTGTCAGCTTTGGCCTTTGGTTTTAAACTAAGGGGGTTGGGGGACGTGACGAAAGATTTCTTGATTGTCCAGGCGTTGAAGGGGTTTCGGAAAAAGGGGGCGGGGCGGCCGGACGGCCGTCACCCGGTGTCTTTCGCGCTTTTGGAGCAGTTAGGTGAAGCGTTGGGGAAGGTGTGTTTCTCAGGCTATGAGGTAGCATTGTTTCAGTTGGCTTTTTCATGGGCGTTTTTTGGGGCTTTAAGAGTGGGCGAGTTAATTTCCCCTAGTAAGAAGAGAGCGGGGGGTTTGCAAGCGGAAGATGTAACAGGAGGAAGGGGGAGAGTGGAATTCTGGGTAAGGCGGTCGAAATCGGATCAAAGTGGAAAAGGTAAACGAGTGGTTCTGGGGGCGGTGGCAAGGGCGGGGTTGTGCCCGGTGAAATGCTATGAGCGGTATGTCGCGCTGCGAGGGTGTAGGGGGGGGCGCTGTTATGTCATACGGATGGGGCTTTCTTGTCAAGGTGCCAGTTTACAGCGGTCTTCCGTAGATGTTTGCAGGTGTTGGGTTTGGATAAAGGTATTTATTCACCGCACTCCTTTCGTATAGGAGCAGCCACGGAGGCTGCGTCATGGGGGTTGGGGCCTGATGTGGTGAAGCGCATAGGTCGTTGGGAGTCGGGGAGGTATAAGTCCTACGTGCGTCTCCACTTTATGTGATTTGTTTTCTCGTATCAACGTGCTGTTTTTGGTTGGTGTTATCGTTGTTATTCTTGTATTTCAGATGGTACACCGGCACTGGTGTGGATTCTTGGGCACTCATATGTGCACTGGGGGGCGTTAAGGGCGGATGTGCGGCCAGATGGGCGGCAACTGGGGTTCCAGAGGTCGGCGGTGGTGATACGGTGGCTGGGCACGCACGGTATGGTGTGGAGTCGAGTTTTGCCGGATTTCCATCGGTATGCGCAGTTGGATCGGGTTCCTGATTTGTTGGTCCTTCATGTAGGGGGAAACGACTTAGGTACTCGCCCGTTTAGAGAATTAATTCGGGATGTGAAGTATGACCTTCTCCGGCTTTGGTCCTGTTTTCCGAAGGTAAAGGTGATTTGGTCGGAAATAGTGCCGCGTAGTGTATGGAGAAATGCGCGTTCGGTAGAGCGTGTGAACAAGGCCTGGGTAAAAGTCAATCGGGCGGTTTCCAGCTTTGTGGTGAAAAACGGGGGATTTTTTGTGCGGCACTATGATTTCGAGGATGGCCAAGGGAAGTATTGGCTAGGTGATGGAGTGCATCTCAATGCGGTGGGCATTGACCTATGGGCCTTGCGGATTCAGAAAGGAATCGAGCGGGCGATGATGGATGGTGGGGGCTCGCATACTTAAAGGGGGTCTAAGTATGCTCGTGTGGCGGATTGGGGGTCCTTGGAGTTGGTGGTAATTTCAGTAGGGGATTCATCAGAGGTATGGTCCCTAACAAATACATAATTGCTCATGGAGATGGGCGTTATTTTGGACTCCTGCTGGGTGGTGTCCCGGTGAGTGGTTTTACATACTTGGCAAGCCAACTGCGGAGCAGAAAGGTGCCTCTGAGCCTGTAGGGGACGGCTGGGGGTAAGTAGCTATACAGGGGGCAGTTTGGCGCCAAAGTTTTGGAGCTCCAAGGACTTCCCCTTTCCTAGTAATGTTATTTATAAAGGAATGTTTTATGTTCATGTAAATTTGTTAATAAAATGGCTGCTGTGGCCGAAAATTTCCAACCCACTGTCTCGTGTGTCTCACTGGGGGAGTGGAGAGTGACATGGGTGGAGGGGAAAAAGGCCTGGAAGCAAGTAAGGGGGTGGACAGTATTGAGGGGAAGGTTAAGCAATAAGGGTTCGAAATGGAGCGAGCTCTGTAATCCCATGGTCATGTTCCCCTCGGACCTGCACAACTGCATATTTTTTCTTTCCTGACTTACTGGAACCTTAACTTATTTTATATTTTCATAGCTGTAGTGGTGTGAGGGCTCATTTCTTTTGCAGGACAAGCTATATTTTTTATTGGTACCATTTTGGGTTACATACGACTTTTTGACCACCTTTTATCCTATTTTTTGAGAAGCAAGGTAACCAAAAACCAGCAATTCTGGCATCGTTTTTTAAATTTTTTTTATACAGCATTCACATGTTAACTTAATCCTGCGGGTCAATTCCAGCGATACCAAATTTATAGAATTTTTTAATGGTTTTACAACTCTTTGCACAATAAAATTACTTTTTGTAAAAGAATGTATTTTTTCCGTCGCCATGTTGTGAGAGTTATAACATTTTAATTTTTTTGTCAATGGAACTATGTGAGGGCTTGTTTTTTGCGGGACGGGTTGTAATTTTTATAGATACCATTTTTTGATACACGCGACTTTTTAATCACTTTTTATTCCAATTTTTGGAAGGCAAGATGACCAAAAAACAGCAATCCTGGCATTGCTTTTTTGGTTAATTTTTTTTACAGCGTTCACCGCTTGGGATGAATAACATAACAGGGTGATTGATTTTTTGTTATAATTTAAAACATTTATTTATTTTTTTCACTTCTTTTACACTTTTTTTTAGTCTAGGGGACTTGAAGGTCCAACTGCATGATGTCTATTCTGATACATTGCACTACCTATTTAGTGCAATGTATTAGAACTGTCAGTCGTTTACTGACAGCAAGCCGATTAGGCTTCGCCTCAGAGCGGGGCCTAATCAGCTCTCGTAATAGAAGCCGGTACTCCAAGCAATTTGTCGTATACTTAAAGAGGCTCTGTCACCAGATTTTGCAACCCCTATCTGCTATTGCAGCAGATCGGCGCTGCAATGGAGATAAGAGTAACGTTTTTATTTTTAAAAAACGAGCATTTTTGGCCAAGTTATGACCATTTTTGTATTTATGCAAATGAGGCTTGCAAAAGTACAACTGGGCGTGTTTACCGTAAAAGTACAACTGGGCGTGTATTATGTGTGTACATCGGGGCGTTTTTACTTCTTTTACTAGCTGGGCGTTAGGAATGGGAGTGTATGATGCTGACGAATCAGCATCATCCACCTCTGTTCGTTAACACCCAGCTTCTGGCAGCGCAGACACACAGCGTGTTCTCGAGAGATCACGCTGTGACGTCACTCACTTCCTGCCCCAGGTCCTGCATCGTGTCGGCCACATCGGCACCAGAGGCTACAGTTGATTCTGCAGCAGCATCAGCGTTTGCAGGTAAGTAGCTACATCGACTTACCTGCAAACGCTGATGCTGCTGCAGAATCAACTGTAGCCTCTGGTGCCGATGTGTCCTCGCTCGTCCGACACGATGCAGGACCTGGGGCAGGAAGTGAGTGACGACACAGCGTGATCTCTCGAGAACACGCTGTGTGTCTGCACTGCCAGAAGCTGGGCGTTCTGAAGAGAAGTGGATGATACTTCTCGTCAGAACGCCCAGCTAGTAAAAGAAGTAAACACGCTCCGATGTAACACACATAATACACGCCCAGTTAGACTTTTACTTTAAACACGCCCAGTTGGACTTTAGCAAGCCTCATTTGCATAAATACAAAAATGGTCATAACTTGGCCAAAAATGCTCGTTTTTTAAAAATAAAAACGTTACTCTTATCTACATTGCAGCGCCGATCTGCTGCAATAGCAGATAGGGGTTGCAAAATCTGGTGACAGAGCCTCTTTAAGACAAATGGCATGGGCATCCAACAATGGCCTCCTAGTCTGCCAATTACGAAAGCTGATTAGGCTCTGCCCCGAGGCAGTGTATTTGAGCATTTTAGGCTGATTTATATTTTGTATTTTATCCCTCGAGAACCATTTTAACCCCTTCCCGACCTTGTTGTAAGTACAACAAATGTCAGGAAGGGGTTAAAATGGTTCTCTAGGGATAAAATACAAAATATAAATCAGCCTAAAATGCTAAAATACCAAACTTCTCAATATACTTATGTTTAGAACTCCTAACCGTTCCCTTACTGCCACGGTTGAGAACCTGCAGAACATCTCTGTTGCCATATCTGTATAATGACGTGCAATCCGCTGTAGTGATGTCACTATGGTCGATCTCACTGCAGTGGCCTGTGATTAGATGTGGTCATCATGTAGGAGTGTGAACAGATGCAGTGAGGGGTCTAAATAGAGCCATTGAGGGAGAGCTGTGGAGTTCTAAGGCATATAGGTTAAGAAGTTTATTATTTTAGCATATTGGGCTGTATTACATTATTGTATATTTGCCTGAAAAACCCTTTACTTACAGACTTAATAGACTGTCATTATCCTGTTTAGACTGCTTCTCTCTACTGTCTAGAGCCTTTCTTAATTTTAAACTAAATCTAATAAATGTATGCACAGTCAAGCCAAGGTGTTTGTATAAAGCCTCAACCTAATCCGAGGCAAAATTAGCATGTATTAAAGGGATTATACAGTTACATAAAATAGATTGGCATCCTCAGAATAGGCCATCAATATCTGATTGCTAGGATTCCGAGTCTGACCCTTGCTGATCAGCTGTTTGCAGGGGCCGCGGCACTCTGCCGAGCACTAATTCCCCTTCATTTCTTACACAGCTCCATACTGTAATGGCTGCAGCTTCCCGCAGCCTCTGTATATTTACCTCTCCACTGCGTCCTCGGACTCCTAGCTGCCACTGCGTCCCTCCATCTCTCCCGGCTGGATGCAATCTCCTCCTTCACTACCTAGTGCACATGCACTTTCCAGGGTATAAAAAGAACCTGCTCCTTTCAATCTTTGCCTGAGCAATTTGGTTCCTTGGTAGCTTGTTACAGATACCCTGTGTTATACTTTGTTAGGACTTCCATTGATTGACCACTGCCTGTACCTTTGACTACCCTTGCCTGCCGCCTGCCCTGACCTCTTTCTTTTAACCCGTGATGATCTTTGGCTCTTCCAATCGTGAGTGCCTGTGTGCAGCCTGCCCTGACTTATGCTATACCTGACCTCGCATTTTTTCTGCTGATTTTGTACAAGGCCTGTATACTTGACTATTGCCAAGAGAGACTGACCTGGGTGCAGCCACCTGGGATTCCCCAGCAGCGAAGTCCAGATCCCTGTATAGGGGTTAAAGGGTGAATACCTGTGGTCCGCTTAGATTTTTCTCTCTGCTTTAATCCCACTTCAAATCCCTTGGTGACACAATGGGTTCACACCAGGCTCTGCAGGCCCTGTGACAGTTTTATTTCCCGCGGGCCTCGTGACACATACTGCACATCACCGTCACATTCGTAGCAGCGGTGAACAGTAATACAGTTTCGTTCCATTCACTTGAATGGGAGGAAGATGTAATACTGTGCACAGCCGCTACAAATGTGATGGCACTGTGCAGTGCTAAACTGCATACACAATGAAGGGGAAGAAGCGCGCCAGGGCATCACTGCCCTTTCAAACAGCTGATAGGCGTGGTTGGCGAAAGTCGTACCCCTACTTATCTGATATTGAGGATAAGCCATTCATTTTCTGTCACCAGATAACCTCTTTAAGGTAGAGGGTGATATCAGCCCTAAAAGTCCACAAAAAATTTGCAACATTTATTTGAATAACTGTAGCATGCCCTAAAATCTTTTTTTTCCTTAAAGAGGCTCTGTCACCAGATTTTGCAACCCCTATCTCCTATTGCAGCAGATCGGCGCTGCAATGGAGATAAGAGTAACGTGTTTTTTTTTTTTTAAAAACAAGCATTTTTGGCCAAGTTATGACCGTTTTTATATTTATGTAAATGAGGCTTTCTAAAGTACAACTGGGCGTGTATTGTGTGTGTACATCTGGGCGTGTTTACTTCTTTTACTAGCTGGGCGTTGTGTATAGAAGTATCATCCACTTCTCTACACAACGCCCAGCTTCTGGCAGTGCAGACACAGCGTGTTCTCGAGAGATCACGCTGTGACGTCACTCACTTCCTGCCCCAGGTCCTGCATCGTGTCGGACGAGCGAGGACACATCGGCTCCAGAGGCTACAGTTGATTCTGCAGCAGCATCAGCGTTTGCAGGTAAGTCGATGTAGCTACTTACCTGCAAACGCTGATGCTGCTGCAGAATCAACTGTAGCCTCTGGTGCCGATGTGTCCTCGCTGGTCCGACACGATGCAGGACCTGGGGCAGGACCTGTGAGTGACGACACAGCGTGATCTCTCGAGAACACGCTGTGTGCCTGTGCACTGCCAGAAGCTGGGCGTTGTGAAGAGAAGTGGATGATACTTCTATACACAACGCCCAGCTAGTAAAAGAAGTAAAAACGCCCCGATGTAACGAACACAATACACGCCAAGTTGTACTTTAACTTTAAACACGCCCAGTTGTACTTTAGAAAGCCTCATTTACATAAATATAAAAATGGTCATAATTTGGCCAAAAATGTTAGTTTTTAAAAAAAAAACGTTACTCATCTCCATTGCAGCGCCGATCTGCTGCAATAGGAGATAGGGGTTGCAAAATCTGATGACAGAGCCTCTTTAAAACCAAATTCACTTGCATTCTACTGTACTTTGTTGCAGATCATTTCTGTAATTTCTTAGGAATAGAATGGCTTTTTATCGGTGCCATTTTACCTATTGATTTCAATAGTGGAAGAAATGTAGGACAAGAATCATATATAAAAAAGATATCGTTTTTACATGCAGTAGAATACGTTACTTTCTATAGGACTAGTTGTGTAATTACTTACTTGAATACTTTTTAAAGCAGCAACACCCATTTGAAGAAAGATCCCATATAATACAGGCATTGGTATATACTAAAACCATAGAAGGAAGTTGTATTAATGAGATATAAGGTAGAAATATAATACAATTTACAATTTGATTATTTTTTTGTCTTCAATAAGTAGTTTCCCTGTCTATATCCCTTTCAATCTGCATCTCAGACTTTATTCACATCTGCATTGGAGGCTCAATTTAGAAGATTCAGCATTCCTATTTCACTGGTAAAATGTCTGTCATTGGCCACAGCCAATAAATCCATCACGTTGGGGGCAAGCTGAGCCAGTCTGTATATATTTTATTACTTCAATGTATGCGCTGATTGGCTATCTAGTAGCACCTCCCTGAAATACTGCACTGCTCTTAATCTGTGGCGAGATAGAAAGCCCACCAAGTAAGGCTATGTTCACACGGAGTATTTTGCAGGAGGAATATCTGCCTCAAAATTCAGTTTGGAAGTTTAAGGCAGATTTTCCTCTCCCTGCACGCCGATTTTCGCAGAGTTTTTCACGGCGTTTTTCGCCCGCGGCCATTGAGCGCCGCGGGCATAAAACACCGCGAAATACGCTTTCTCTGCCTCCCATTGAAGTCAATGGGAGGTCAGAGGCGGAAGTGCCCGAAGATAGGGCATGTCGCTTCTTTTTCCCGTGAGGCAGTTCTACTGCTCGCGGGAAAAAGACGCCGACGCATCCCATTGAAATCAATGGGAGGCATTTTCGGGCCGTTTCTGCCGAGTTTTGTGACGCGGTTTCCGCGTCAAGAAACTCGGCAAAATACTCTGTGTGAACATAGCCTTAAGGGTGGCTTTATCTTATTTTTACTGTACGCTATGTGTACTGTACAGGACCCTGAGCAAGTTCCTGTCATCTACATAAACTGATTCAGCAGCTTCCAGGACCTCTTTCTCTTTCATATTGAAGGACTTGCTTTATCTGTATTAGTTACACTATATGGTCAAAAGTATGTGCACATCTGACCATCATACATATATTTGCTTGTGTAGCACCCCAGGACAGAGAGCAGCACCAGCACACGGTAGACTTAAAATGTAGTTCGTGGCACCAATCCTTGCGGGTAAATGTGTGCTGTGCTGGAGAGGATGGTAGTTCTAGTATCTAGCCTCTTTAGCGTCAACGGTGTAGCCGGTGGATAAATGTTACTTGACCTTTCCTCCCCCACTCCTCCTGGGCTAATACAGGCTGCACTATTGTGAATGATGGTGGTAGTTCTTCCCCCGGGGCACACCCTGTGTTGTGTATCTCTGGCTGATGGCGGTTGGGGTGCCCTTGATGTAGCGTTCAGATGAACCAGAGACAACAGTTCTCTGTGCAAATCACTCACAGTTTACTTGTAACTTGCAGATAACAATGATAAACTGTCCTTGCACAATGGTAGTAGTAGTAGTATTTAATCAGTACTTAGGCAGACAATCTGGTGGTAGGTCTTTAATAGTAGGATTCCAATCTTTCTTCCTCTCAGCAATACCTTCTGGCTCGATAGCTATTTAGTAGACAGCGCCCTTAATTTCTACTATATAATATAGCTTCTAAATCGTGGCAATAGCAGGTAAGCTACTTCCTTCTGATGCTGGGTAGCACGTATCCCGTGTTTCCCAAAGCCTCTGAGGCCCACAAATACCTCTCCTTCAGAGATGACTGTATCTTTAGACAGCAAGGCTTCTTGGATGCTGCTGCAAAGCTGGCTTTCAGGTATGCGTCTAGTAGGAATCAGTCTCTACTCCACCTTCCTTCCTCTCAGGCATCGGTGGCAGATGTAGGCCCAGCCAGTTACACTGGGGCTTAGAGCACTGCTGGAGGTTGTCTCTGATGCGTACCACATCCAGACTAAACTGAGCTCTATATTCTCTAAAACCAGGCTACACTTACCATCCAGCAACATCCACAGATGTCAATGCGCCCTCTAGTGGATACCTAATTATAAGACCTCCACAGCTTCTACTGTAGTTTAAAGTGATAGTACATAACTAATACATTGAATAGGACAATAAAATAAGGCTATAACATGGTAAAACATTCAAATGATTATATCCTCTTGCTGCACAACGTAATGGAACTGAAGTACCATTTCTGGGTCACTACACTTGTGTAAAATCTTATTCTAAAACCATGGACATTAAAATGGAGATGTTTCTGCAGATATAATATGCTCCATTTTTCTGGGAAGGCTTTCTACAAGATGTTGGAGTGTGTCTATTGGAATTTGTGTCCATTCAGCCAAAAGAGAATTTGTACGGTTAGTCACTGATGTTGGACGAGAAGGTCTGCCTCGCAATTGGTGTTCCAATTCATCCCAATGGTGTTCAATGGAGTTGAAGTCAGGGCTCTGACAAATCACCAGAAATAAGTTTTTTTTTCTCCAAACCCCTAACCCCTTGGAGAGACAGACAATTTTTGTTTTTTTCATTTTCATTTTTTCATCATCGCAGTCCAAGAATCAAAGCTTTTTGATTTTTTTCATCAACATAGCCATATAAGGACTTGTTTTTTTTACGAGTTGTATTTTTTAATAATAATGGTGGATAAGCTATTATGAAGAGGACACAGTGGTTGCAGAAGTGCTGCTTCCCCTTCTTTCCCTGTACTGCTCCGTATTGTGAGGATAGTTTCCTGCTCTGCCATAGTATTTAATTGTATCATTGAATATAGAAGTCGCCAGTTGCTGGGACACGGTCCGGGACAATAATTTGTCGGGATTGTCTCTGTAAATTTAGGACAGTCCCGGCAAATTCAGGATTGTTGGCAACTATGCATTGTCACGATCTAGGGGTATGTGGACCCACTAGGCCGCTCCGCCGTAGCGGAGAGCCAGTTGGCCAAGTCACAGTCTATGCACAGTATATATAAGAGTTCGTAGCACAAGGGTACCTGAGATAGTCCAGACAATGGCAGAGACTTTGGCACGGATGGGGCTAGATGTGGCAGGTTGCGCCAGATGTGATGGATGGTACCAGGAGTGGCAGATGTAACCAGACGTTGTGTATACCAGCAGGTGGTGCAGCACGACTCCAACACTAGACAGGCTCAAGAACTAAACACAGCACAGGATACAGGTAGCAGGGCACGGGAACAGGATAACACTAAGGAACCATTTGCAATACGAAAAATACAACAACGCTCAGGCAAGTAGGGTGCTCTGGGGATAGGTTAGGGAATTTTTTAGAGAGTGTGCGTGCTGGAGCTTTAAGGACGGGGACGAGCGCGCGCACCCTATCACACAGTCCAGGACGGGGAGCCTGCACCAGCAGGCGTCTCCAGGGAGGGAGACGCTGTAAGACGGCCGGGAAGTTGCGGTCGCGGCCGTTCGCCAAATGTGCGCATCAGTGGTCCGCGACCGCAGTCATAACAGTACACCCCTTATGCCCCCTCTTCTTCGGTCCGGAGTATAAGAGGAATTTTTTAATGAGGGTAGGTGCAATAAGGTTCTCTTCTTGCTCCCAAGAACTCTCCTCAGGACCAAACCCTCTCCAGTACACCAGGTAGAAAATCCTCCCTTCTACTCTCTTGCGGTCCAGTATCTTTTTCCCCTCGAATACATCAGAAGAACCACTGGGAGCAACGGCAGAACCAAGAGCTTTACTGTAGCGGTTCAGGACCACAGGTTTAAGGAGGGACATGTGGAATGAGTTCGGAATTTTGAGGGTAGGAGGCAACCGAAGTTTATAGGATACAGGGTTAATCCGTTGTAGAGCCTCGAAAGGGCAGAGGAACCTGGGAGCGAATTTGTGGGAAGGCATCTTGAGTCTAATGTTTCTCGAGGACAGACAGACTTTGAGTCCAGGAGAGAATTGAGGAGGAACTTTTCTTCTGTTATCGGCATGATTTTTCATGCGGTCTACTGATTGGAGAATCATAGCCTTAGTTTGCTGCCAGATGTGTATAAAAGAGACAAAAGAAGAGTTAGCTGCCGGTACTTGAGTCATGGCTGGCACAGGAAGAGGAACTTGAGGATGCTGGCTGTACACAATGTAGAAAGGAGACGAGGCAGTAGACTCACTTGTGTGATTGGTACGAAAATTCCGCCCATGGCAGCAGTTGTTCCAAATTGTCGTGTTGGGTGCAAACAAAACAACGAAGATAACTCTCTAAAATTTGGTTGGTCCTCTCCACCTGACCATTGGACTGAGGGTGATAGGCAGAATAGAAGTCCAGTTTAACTTCTAGCAGGTTGCACAGGGCTCTCCAGAACTTGGAGGTAAACTGTACACCCCGGTCTGAGACAATATGTATAGGAAGTCCGTGTAGCCAGAAGATGTGCGAAATAAACAGACTTGCCAGGTGAGGAGCAGACAGGAAGCTAGTCAGTGGAATAAAATGTGCCATTTTAGAGAAACGATCCACTACTACCCAGATTGTAGTACACCCAGCTGAAGGAGGAAGGTCAGTGATAAAGTCCATAGCGATATGATGCCAAGGGGCATCAGGAACAGGCAGGTGTAGGAGCAGACCAGTAGGTCTGGAGAGGGAAGACTGGTTCAAGGCACAGTTTGTAAATGAGGAGACATAGTCCGCAACATTTTTAGGCAGCGTGGGCCACCAGTACTGATGGGCTATGAAGTCCTGAGTCTTTCGAACACCTGAGTGCCCCGCCAATTTGGAGCTGTGTCCCCAGCGGAGAATTCTCTTCCTTTCTGCAAGGCGGACAAAAGTCTTTCCAGGAGGAGTGTTTCTAATTTGCCACGGGCTAGAGACAATAATCCTAGATGGGTCTATAATATATTGAGGAATTTCCTCAGAGCCATTAGTCTCAAATGATCACATCACATTCTTATCAGCAGGACAGAAGTGAAGCAAGAATTAAAATCTAGCGAAGAACAACGGCTACCTGGCTTGGCGAGGATTTAGTCGTTGTGCTGACTGTAAGTACGTAAGGCCTCCATCTTGCCCTTAGAGTTCTTTTGACATAGTAGTGCTCCAGCACCAAAGGAAGATGTGTCCACTTCCAGAAAGAACTGCTGAGAAGCATCAGGGTGATGGGGAACAGATGCTGAGGTGAAAGAGCTCTTGAGCTTAGTAAATGCCGATTCTGCCTCTGGAGGCCAAACCTTGGCATTTACCCCCTTCTTGGTGAGGGCCGAGATTCGGGATAAATTGCCGATAGAAGTTCGCGAATCCCAGAAATCTTTGTATGGAACAAAGACCCTGTGGATGTGGCCACTCTAAGACGGATCTCACCTTCTCTGGGTCCATTTTGAGGCCACGGTCAGATACAATGTAGCCCAAAGAGGACAGAGAGTTTCTCTCGAACACACATTTCTCAATTTTAGAATATAGGTGATTCTCTCTAAACCGCGACAGAACTTGGCGAACGTGCTTCCGATGTGTCATCAAATCAGGTGAGTAAATCAGGATGAATTTACAAGTTCCTGGAACACAGATGGAGTATTACACAGTCCAAAGGGCATCACAAGGTATTCGTAATGGCCATTTCGGGTGTTAAATGTGGTTTTCCATTAGTCTCCTTTGCGGATACGGATCAAGTTATATGCTCCGCGTAGATCCAGCCTTGTGAACACCTTGGCCCCACAAATTCTATCAAAAAGTTCTAAGATGAGCGGCAGGGGATACTTATTTTTAACCGTAATTTGGTTCAGAGCCCGGTAGTTGATACATGGACAAAGAGATCCGTCCTTCTTTTTCACGAAGAATAATCCGGGGAGGAAGATTTCCGGATGAACTCTCTCTCGAGGTTCTCCTTAACATGGGCGGACATGGCTAGGGTCTCTGGTAGGAAAAAAGGATAAACTTACCCTCGAGGCGGTGAAGCGTCAGGGAGTAAATCAACAAGGCAGTCGTAGATGCGATGAGGAGGAAGAGTCTCTGCTTCCCTCTTACTGAAGACGTCCGCAAAACTTGCAGAATGATTGAGGCAGTGGAAGCAAAACAGGATGATCCTGTGACAGGCAGTGGCTAAGGCATCTGGGCCCCCATTGTGGGACCTCTCCAGAATTCCAGTCGATAACCGGGGCATGTAGACAAAGCCAAGGCAGACCAAGCAGCACAGGATTGATAGCTTTAGGCCGGACGAGGACGGTGATCTGTTCCGAGTGAAGAACTCTAATTTGTAACGTCAGTGGTTTAGTGGTGGACACAATAAGGGCGGGCAATGGTAGTCAATTCATAGAGGCAACAGCCAGGGGTCTCTACAGAAGAACTGTAGGTAGATGTAGACGATCCACTAGCTCCTGCTGGATGAAATTTGCAGCTGCTCCGGAATCCAGATAGGCAGAGGAGGAGTGTGATGTCTCTCCAGATATGATGGTCACAGGAATAGATAATTTGGGAGAGGCTTTGAAGTTTGGCGTCGTCCCACCTAGGGTTGTCTCTCCAACAAATTCTAGGTGCTGGAGTTCCCAGGCTTTTGTGGACATTGGTGCACGAAATGGCTTTTAAGGCCGCAATACAGACACAGGCCTGAAGAGCGTCTTGCGCTGTTTCTCCTGTTTGGACTATTTGATTCTGTATACCTGCATAGGTTCTTTAGGTAGGGCAATAGTGGTCTCTGGAACGAGGGTGCCAGTCTGTGGGAACGTCTCTCCCGCGAACCTCCTGAGCATGTTCCTGGGTCCACATGTTGACCCGGGTAGCGAACAGGATAAGTGCAATTAGGGTAGAATGAAGGGGGCTGCTAATTCCCCCTTGATGTGCGAGCACAGTCCCTGCCAAAATGTCGACACCAATGCCTCATTGTTCCAAGCCAACTGAGATGCCAGTGTGCGGAAGGAGATAGCATACTCTCCTACCGTGGATTCTCCTTGCTTAAGAGTTAGCAGAGTGTCCGCTGCAGAGGATGTTCGGCCTGGCTCCTCGAACACAATATGAAAAGTGTCTCTAGAAATAACGCCAGTTCCAAGAATTCAGGGCCCCCTCGTTCCAAGATGGGGTTCGCCCATGCCAGGGCCTTACCAGTGAGAAGGGAAATGATGGACGCTACCTTGGCCTCATCAGAGGGGAAGAGGTGAGCACGCAGTCTAAAATGGATGGTACATTGGTTGAGTAAACCTTTACAGGCTCTAGGATCACCATCATAGTGAGGTGGTAGAGGCAGCGAAACTGTGGATCCGGAACAGACAGGGGGAGTAACAGGCAGTGAAGCGGCAGCAGGTGGCTGATCCAGTCGGGCAATGATGGAGTTTACTGCCACGAGGAGTTGATCCTGGCGTGCACGCAGGTCATGCATATCTGATTGCATCACCTGAACCGCGATCTTAGATTGGCCACCGGGTTCCATGGCCTGAGCGTACTGTTACGATCTAGGGGTATGTGGACCCACTAGGTTGCTCCGCCGTTGCGGAGAGGCAGCTGGCCAAGTCACAGTCTATGCACAGTCTATATAAGAGTTTGTAGCACAAGGGTACCTGAGATAATCCAGACAATGGCAGAGGCTCTGGAACAGATGGGGCTAGATGTGACAGGTTGCGCCAGACATGGCGGATGGTACCAGGAGTGGCAGATGACACCAGACATGGTGTATAACAGCAGGCAGCACAGCACGACTCCAACACTAGACAGCCTCAAGAACTAAACACAGCACGGGATACAGGATATAGGTAGCAGGGCACGGGAACACTGGGAGCAGGATAACACTAAGGGACCATTTGCAATACGAACATGGAAAAACTACAACAACGCTCAGGCAAGCCGTGTAAGGGCAGGGCCTTTTTTTATAGTCCAGGGGGGCTCTGGGGATAGGTTAGGGAACTTATAGAGAATGCGGGTGCTGGTCCTAGGATGAGCGCACCCTATTGCACACAGTCCAGGACGGAGAAGGTGAGCGGCAGCGGTTTGTGACCACAGTCATAACATGCATTAGGAGGGGTGTGCACATTCTTTAGGCCATAGGGTAGGGGTATACCTAGAATTTTTATCGCTCACTTCAAAATAATGGCTGTTCATAGGATGCATTAGGCTTAGACTACACACAGAGTATTATCTCACTACATTAAAAGCGCTGTCATAAATCACTGTCCATAGGAATGCATTGAGTAGCTTGAAAATCCCTTCATAATTGCTCCAGTCAATTTTTGTAGTGAGCAATAAGATGTCTAGGTCTAGTAGACGCCATATAGTGTATCTGATTACATTTCTTTAAAGCGTACCTCCAGTTTCAATGAAAAATTATTATAGTCCAGGATTGTGCACAATAATAGTTTTTCTAAATAACTTTAGTATTAGCGATTCTGCTTCTAACAACAGCACGGACTGTCTATAGTCCGTACTCCTGGCGGCTCATAACTCTGCAGTAGGAGACAGAGCATCCTACTTGTCTCCATGGCTCCCGTATGCAGAGTGGCCACCAGTGCTGTAGGATCACATTACATCCTATAGCGCTCACGGCCATTCTGCATACGGGAGAAATGGAGACGAGCATGATGCTCTGTATCCTACTGCAGAGTTATGAGCTGCCAGCAGCACAGACTATAGACAGTAAGTGCTGTAGTTAGAAGCAGAAACTGTAATACAGGTTATTTAGAAAAACTATTGTTGTGCACCCTCCTGCACTATAATAATTTTTCATTGAAACTGGAGGTATGCTTTAGTCTTAATTTTTATCTTATTTTGGGTTGACATTCTGGGTGCATCAGAACTAAATGCTAGGCTTCCAAAGAGTTATGGTCTCAAGATACAATGTTATAAAGTTACAATGGTTGTCCTGGAACAAATTAATATTGTAACTTTTGTAAACACTTATTGTAAACACTGTATATCAATAGAAGTTTACCTTCAGAAAATCAAACACATTATTAGATGCAACCATATAAAGAAAGAAATAGCCTCTGATCACCACTGAATCTATCTGAGCTCAGTACAAATTGTACGGTGCCAACCAGGAAATAACGATCAAAACTATCAAGGATAAAAATACACCTCAGTGAAAAACTAGGCACTCGGCTCAGTATTGCTATAAAATTATCAAAAGGTTTATTAACAAATGATATATTAAAAAGCTCACATTTTGTGCAATACTGCATCCACAAACAACCAGACATCACAAGCCCGGCCAATATGGAGCTGAGTGCCTAGTTTTTCACCGGGGTGTATTTCTCTCCTTGATAGTTTTGAATAGTAGTAGATAAATGAGCAGATTTTATTAGCTTCAGCCACCATATTAGAAATACCTTGTGACTTAACCTTCATTTGTCAGCACACTTATTCTTGAAAACTAACAGAACTATATAAAATACCTTAAGAACTGGTGACAAAAACACAGAGATTCCAGTCAGAATGAAGACCATTAAACCAGTTACTCTTTGCTCCCTGTAAACAGAAAACCATTTTAATAGATAGTTTGTTAAGTAAGTCAACACCCAATAGAAATAGCAATTTCCTTCAATGACAATCATATATTATTATGATACAATCTGGTAGCGACCAACAAGAATGCATTAACCCCTTAGTGACCAGACCTGAAAGCGCCTTAATGACGAAGCCAGATTTTGGAAATCTGGCATGTGTAAATTTATCAGAGAATAACTCTGACGAAGTTTTTTCGTCACATATTGTACTTTATTTGGGTGGTAAAAGTAGACCTATAAAATTTGCGTATATTTATTAAAAAACATAAAAACTGATGAAAATGTTTAAAAATTGTATTTTTTCCCTATTTTCAATTGCAATATGTCACATACGTACATACAAACTGTACAAATATTTTATCAACTATATATTTCCAGCTCTTTACTTTACTTTGGCAGCACTTTTGTTTTATTTTTTAACATTTCTGAGAGATATAGGACACTTACAAATCTAACAATACTTTTTACAATTGTGACGTACATTTTGCTTTCCTGCACCAAGCCAAGTTTGAAGAGGCTCATAGGTGTCAGAATGATAAAAATACCCCCTAAATGACCCCATTTTGAAAACTAGACCTCTAAAGGTATTCATCTAGGGGTGTAATTAGTATTTTGACCCCACAATTTTTCCAGGAACTAATGCAAAGCAGGTGAAAAAAACAAAACATATTTCACTTTTTTTCACAAATGTGTCATTTTAAGGACAGATTTATTGTACAGCAGACATGAGAATGAAGAAATGCACCACAAAATGTATCACTCTGTTTCTCCTATGTTAAAAAATATCCCAATTGTGGCCCTAATGCGTTTCCTGGACACACGGCAGGGCCCAAAAGGGAGGGATCACCCGTAGACTTTCAGGACACACATTTTGCTTGAAAATGTTTCGGGCCCCATTACACATTTATAGAGGCACTGAGTTGCCAAAATGATAGGAACCCCCATAAATGACCACATTTTGAAAACTAGACCCCTTAAAGGAACAGTGTCATCACAGAAAAAATTTTCATATGTTCAAGATGTTAGTGCTTTATTAAAAACGTTTATATTTATTTGTGTGTTTGTGTTCTACTTTTTCTTATTTTTACACTTTTTCTTCCCTATGGGGGCTGCCATTTTTTGTTCCATTTCTGTGTGTGTCGATTAACGACACATACAGACATGGAATACGGCAGCCACAGTCCCATAGGGACGACGAACGGCTCCCGTCCCATTCACTTGTGTGTACGGCGTCTGTGTGGGAACTGCGCATGCGCCGCTCCCACACAGTCCAACTTGAAATTGGCGCCGTCCGGCGCCATTTTCCTGTGGACCGGAAGTCGCGGCCGGACAGTAATATTACTACTTCCGGTCGCGGCTTCCGGACTTGTGCACTTGGACCAGCGGCAGCAGACGGAACGGACGGGCCGGAGGGAGCCGCGGCGGCAGGAGCAGGTAAGAGATTTCAATGTATGTTCGTGTTTGTGTGTGTTTACTACTGTATGTAAACCTACTACACTGTGTGTTAGCTCAAAAAATGGCGACACACAGTGTAGGAGGTTAGACCGTTCAAACCCCTCGTTTATCCCGGCACTAGCCAGGATAAAGGAGGGGGGGATGCTGAGAGCTCACTAGAGCGAGGGCTTTTTACCCAATTTTGCAATGCTGCAATTTTGGGAAGAGCTCCATCTAGTGACCAGAAATGGGAAATACTATAAATTAGAATTAATTTATAATATTTCCTGACTCGTGAAAAAAATAAAAAAAATTTGAACAATGTTTAATCACCCACACACTAAATGTTTAATTTAAAAAAGAAAAAACATGTTTTTCTGGCAACACATTGCCTTTAAGGTATTCATCTGGGTGTGTATTAAGCATTTGGACCCCACCGTTTTTGCAGGAATTAATGCAAAGCAGGTGGAAAGAAATTTTAATTTCACATTTTTTCACAAATGTGTCATTTTAAAGACAGATTTCTTGTACAGCGGACATGAGAATAAGAAAATGCACCACAAAATGTATCACCCTGTTTCTCCTGTGTTCAAAAATATCCCCATTGTGGCCCGAATATGTTTCCTGGACAAACGACAGGACCCAAAAGGAAGGGAGCACCCGTAGGCTTTCAGGACACACATTTTGCTTGAAAATGTTTCATGCCCCATTACACATTTATAGAGGCACTGAGCTGCCAAAACTATAGTAACCCCCATATTTTACCACATTTTGAAAACTAGACCCCTTAAGGTATTCATCTAGGTGTGTTGTAAGTATTTGGACCCCACAGGTTTTGCAGGAATTATTGCAAAGCAGGAGGGAAGAAAATGTAATTTCACATTTTTTCACAAATGTGTCATTTTAAGGACAGATTTATATATATATTATATTATATATATATATTATTTTTTTATTTACTTTTTCCTCGAATACTTCATTTTTATCACATATTTTTCACACAGTGCATGGAACTGGTGGAGTACGCTTTAAAGATATTACTATTGTATGCCTTAGTATAGAAATATGGAGCATACTCGTCATTGGGGGACAAACAGAACGAGGAGTGAAGTGGATTTAATGTTTTTATAACTTATGGTTGAAAAGGAGAGAATTCTACTTTTCTAGATTGATTGCAATCGTGTCAGTCCATAGACATTATGTATATCAACCCGCTCTGATATATAGTAAGTTAGAGTGGGAAAAATAGATAAACTGTGTTGGAGGAAAAAGGCAATATATCCAAAAACAAGAGGAAGAATGTATCCAGCTATGTGGAAAACTCGAGCATGTATACAGGATGAAAGAGAACTTGTAGGGCTGTAATGACTTTATTATTCAAAGTGACTGGTCGCACAACGTCTCTTTAGCTCCATCAATCCCTATACACATCCTCTGACTCATGGACTACTCTCTGGTCTGCAGATTAAAATAGGAGATCTTCAATCACTTTCTCCTGAAATTCAAAGAATGTAGCCCTGCCACCTGACTTTTTGTACAGGACAAATGCATTGTACATGCACTAGCTGGATGAGGTATATTGCCACTTCCTTATACCATGTTCTGGTTTTCCTTTTAACCAGATAAGGTTGTAACATCTGGTCGCACAAATTTGTTATAGCCGATGACACACACATCTGTCTATCTGCAGAGGCCCCACGTTCTCTAAGAGTTTCTGTTGCCCTTGAATGAATAGTGCTGATCATGTAGACATCCTGGCGGTCACAAAATTTTAAAGTCAGCATCTTCTCAATTTGAAAAGTGCATGACTCCCCCTTTGGTAGTTTTTTTATTCACAAGTTGACGTGGGAAACCTTTGCGATTCCTGCGTATTGTGCCACAGGCTCCGGTGTTAGCACAATGAAGGGCACTAAACAATGGCACACTGGTATAAAAACTGTTAGTGTATACATGATACCCCTTGTGTGGGAAAGGGCCCATTACATCCCACATGATCTTACCAGTGGTACCAATATTTGGAGGGCACCCTGGTAGATTCAATTCACTGTCTTTACCCTCATAGATCTTAAATGCACATGTGTAGCCAGATGTGCTCTCACATAACTTATAGATCTTTTACCCATACTTTGCGCTTTTTGAGGGTATGAATTGGCGGAATGTGAGACGCCTGTGAGAGATAAATGGTTAATGCTCTTATGACTATACAGAGTAATGGGTATTTTAGAAAGGTTAAGAGAAGAAATAGTTTGCAGATGCTCTGCCGTCCCTTGAAATTGCAAACAGATGGAGGTCAATCGCTTGACCACCCCCCTAAGCATAAAGGAAACCTAAGGGAATACCTGGTGCTCCACCAATGAGCTTTTATGGGAAAGGAAGATGTAAGGCTTGAACATACAGATGACTCATATGTTATGGAATGTTCTTTGTTCGTCTGATGCTATAAGTATGAGCACTGTAGTTCAATAAATTAGAAGTATTACTTTGAGAACTTGGTCTCAGTGTGTCTTTACTTCTCCGAGCTCGCACCCCCCCACCTGATTTGAACCTGCATAGATGATCAAGGCGTAAAGTGACCCCATTGCGATCACAGAAATTGGCGCCCGAACAGGGACTTGTCCAGAAGGACGGCACCCCACCCAGGGGATCTCCCGGGACTAGAGTGGCGACCTCCCGGACGAAGGAACGTGCAGACCACTGCTGCAGCAAGGTAAGAAGACTTAATTCTTACAAACTCTGCTCTGCATCTTCCTGTCTGGTAGGTCACCTTCCCGTTAGTACTCCTGAGGAATAGAGGGGCCACATGAGGGTATTTTTAGTGTAAAAATCTGGTCAAGTCTAAAATAAATCCTACCCTCAGGATAAAGTGCATGATCTCTATGGCAGTATTTGTATGAATGTTGTAGAAACCCAGTTTTGTGTCACAAATGCATTTTAGAATAAGGAAATTTTTTAAAAAATAAAATAAAAAAAATAAAAAATAAAAAAAATAATTCCGATAATCCGGCAAATTACCAGAAACATGTGTACATGCTTCAGGTGACTACGGGGATTATGATAGGCTAAATTTTAGCCCGGAAATTGAAAATTTTGTGCAGTCCAATAATCCGGCATGATGAATCAACACTTGGATTTGACACTCGCCCTATTATTTGGACTAGGGATACTAGCCGTTTTACTGTTATGGTGTGGAGGATATCTCCTTGAGTGGTGTTTAAAGTAAATAAGAAGGACTGTAAAAGGAAGATTCTCTGGCCAGAGTAGAAAGTAAGTACCGAAACTAGAAACTGTCTAAAATAGATGAGAGTAGAATTCATCTGTCAGTAGCTAAAATCTGTAACAAAATACGGGTGTGCCTAAGGCCACCACTTACAGTCACAAGATGGGAAACTTGGTTACCCTCTTTAAAGATGAACACCCCAAAGGACAAACCGCCAAACAGGTAGTAGCAGAAAGAGAAGGTAAAAAGGCGACACAGGGAATAAAAAAATTAATGAAAGCATGTGGTCTAGAATCCCATGGACGGCGTGGATGGCTGAAAGATAAAGGGTTGACTGAGAAAGCCGAAGCATGGAAGAAGGTGTCAGAGGAAGTAACGCAGGGGGATGCATGGAAACAGAATGTAAGAAAAAGTTTTATTATGATTGTTATAATGAAAATCCAGGAAAAAGGACAGAGAAGGTAGGTAGACCCCCGGGGTATGGATACAGAATGGCAAATGGTCCAGAAGGATGGACGTGTTTTAGGTGCGGTTCTCAGAACCTTCAGTGGAGGGATGTATGTTATGCATGTGGCGCTCCCAGACCTAGGGACAAAAATCCTCTAGGTATATACCCAGTAGTGCCAGGATACTCAAGCAACAACCCTTTTGCGCCTGCCCCCACGCATATACCGGAACCATATAAGCAGGTTGCGGGAATGGCCCCAGTGGTGTTAGCACCAGCAGGGGTAATTACTAGGGCAGGTAAAACAAATAGAGGAGCAGAGGGAGGGGATGAGGAAGATGAAGAGGAGCAAAAAGAGCAAAACAGGAAGGACAAGGCAAAAAGAGAGGAACAAGAAAGAGAAAGAGAAAGGCAGCTCCAAACCCTCCAAGACCAGATGGATGAAGGGAGTAATATACCAGTGGGGAAAGATGCTACAGAGGCGCTGAATGCAGTAGCCTCCAAGCTCCAGGTACTGACCAACATATACGCTAGCGAGGCAGATAAGAAAATTAGGAAAAGGGAATATAAGTACAAACCCTGGAATCCCAGGGATACACTTATATTAGTCCAAAAAGCACCAGATCCAGAGGCAGAACCCATACCCTTCTATAGATATCTAGAACAGATACAGAGTATGTACAAAGCAACCTGGCAGGACCTAGCACAATTGATACATACAAAAATGGGAGGATATAGTGCCACAGTGTTGGATCACTTAGAACCCCTAGCGGGAGGGGAGGAATGGAGACAGAGTGAGGATTCAGGGGACAAGCCCACATAGAATATCTTCCAGATGGTACGGTCAAGTTGACCGGTAGTTTAAATGATGAAGAGCTGTGTCTTATAGCAGCCTGTGATACAGATCCATGGGAAGACCGACCGCCAGTAGGAGTCCACGTGTGTACTCCAGTAGAACAACATCACCATTTAAAACATATACCTCATGTTTTATGGTCAAAAAGCCCTACGGATGTAGGAGTTCTGCCAGTACCCCCTGTCACTGTACAACTAAAACCTGGCCACCCACTGCCCCAGAAAAAGCAATATCCTCTCAGCCAGGCTCAATCAGACGCTATCTCGGATAGCATAAAAGATTTTCTGAATGCAGTTCTGGTGGAAATATTCTCCCCCTGTAACACCCCACTGTATCCAGTCAAAAAGAAATCAGACAAAGGGCAGCCCACTAAATATAGAATGGTTCAAGACCTTAGGGCAGTAAATGTAGCCACTGTATTTAATACGCCCATTGTTCCAAACCCTCATGTGCTCTTAGTCCAGATTCCACCTACCGCCTCTCATTTTACGGTGGTGGACCTGGCAAATGCATTCTTTTCAGTCCCTCTACATACTGATTGCCAATACCTCTTTGCATTCACCCATCAAGGCAAACAATATGCATGGACCGTTCTACCTCAAGGTGCCCACAACTCACCCAGTGCTTACACGGCTGCTATGCAAACAGTATTAGCCGATTGGCTGCCACCACCGGATGTTGTATTATTGCAGTATGTCGATGATTTACTTCTTTGCTGTCCCTCTTCCGAAGCGTGTATCCAAGCTTCGGTATCACTGTTGAAGTTTTTAGCGGAAAATGGGTGCAAGGCCTCTAAAGATAAATTGCAATTTTGTTGTACTCAAGTTGTATTTTTAGGACACTGTGTAGCACAAGGCACGAGGCATGTCACACACAGCAGAGTAGAAACTATTGTACAAATACCAGTTCCAAAATCTTTAAATGCTTTACGTACATTTTTAGGTTTAGTCTCTTACTGCAGACCATGGATTCGTTCCGCATCCATTCTCATGCAGCCTCTGTATGACTGCCTCAGTAGCCAGCCTTTCCACCTTACGCCCGAAGCTGAAGAGAACTTCCACACTTTGAAATTGGTGGTCCAGACAGCCCCAGCTCTCGGGACCCCCAATTATGACAAGATTTTTCGACTATATTGTACTGAACAAAATGGCCATGCCACGTCTGTACTTACGCAAGCACATGGTCCACAACAGCGCCCAGTTGCCTACTATTCAGCTAGGCTTGACCCGGTTGCCCGTGGTTCCCCATCCTGTGTACGAGCTATTATTGCAGTTAATCTTATGTTGAATAAAGCGTCTGATCTCGTATTAGCATTTCCTGTACAGATATATGCCCCCCATGATATTACGGCTATTCTAACTCAAGTACAACCTAAGCATTTGTCCACTGCCAGACATCTAAGATTAACCTGTGCGCTTCTTCTCCCTGAGCAGGTCACACTCCATAGGTGTACCACTTTGAACCCAGCTACCTTACTGCCTCTGGAGCAAGGGGGAGTAGAGACAGGTAAAGTATGGTCAGAATATCTACCAGATACTGAAGAACATGATTGCATGGCCCTTATGGCCCAGGAAACAGTGGGGTTCGCACATGTGAAAGATACCCCACTCCAAAATCCAGACCTGATACTCTTTGTGGATGGTTCACGGTATTGTGTGCAAGGTTCTTTCTTCACAGGCTATGCAGTCACCACAGAACATACCGTACTTGAAACAGCATCCTTACCGGCCTCACGCTCCGCACAAGAAGCAGAACTAAAAGCACTTGCCCAAGCCTGCCATCAGGCCACAGGTAAAACAGCAAATATCTACACTGACTCTCGGTATGCATTTGGGATTGCACATGATTATGGCCCCATATGGAGGGCAAGACAATTTTTGACTTCAGCAGGTACCCCAGTTAAGAATGCGGATTTCGTAGTATTTGATGGAGTCTTTATTATTACCAACTGAGGTAGCAGTAATAAAGATAAAAGCTCACACTACGGCCAACACACCAGAAGCAAGGGGAAATGCCCTGGCAGACGAAGCGGCAAAGCAAGCAGCACAGAAGCTACCCGTGTTAGCAGCCGTATGTCAGATAAAAGATCCAGAGGAAACAAGACCAGCTGTAAGCCCGGAATTACTGCAAAAACTTCAAGGACAAGCAACAAAAGAAGAAAAAGACAAGTGGACGGCCCAAGGAGCAACGCTACGAAAAGATGGCCTCTGGCAATTGCAGAATAAACTGTGCCTGCCTAAGACAATGTTCCCAATGATGGCCCAAATAACACATGGAGCGACTCACCAATCAAAAACGGCAATGATGGACTTGGTAAACAAGGTGTGGTATGCCCCAGGGTTTAGTGTGATGGCCAGCAGTTTTACACAAGGATGCATGATCTGTGCAACACATAATATTGGAAGAACTGTAAAAGTACCACAGAAGCACACACCCAGACCTATATATCCGTTCCAGAGACTGCAGATAGACTATATTCAACTACCCAAAGTTGGTACCTATGAGTATGTGCTTGTTTGTATTGATCTCTTTTCAGGATGGCCAGAAGCTTTTCCAGTCACCAAAGCTACAGCAGTAGCCACAGCCAAGAAGCTGATAAATGAAGTGGTCTGCAGATATGGAGTGCCGGAAGTAATTGAGAGCGACAGAGGAACACACTTTACGGGTGAAATCATGAACGATGTTTTATCTTCGTTAGGTATAAACCAAGCATTCCACACACCATACCATCCGCAAAGTAGTGGTAAGGTTGAGAGATTAAACGGGACTCTCAAATTGAAAATCCAAAAAGCTATGGTAGAAACCGGGAAACCATGGACCGAGTGTCTACCATTAGCCTTGTTCTCAGTAAGATACACGCCCACAAAAAGAACAGGTCTCAGCCCGTATGAGATCTTATTTGGGTCGGCTCCCAGATTAGGATGTTATTTTCCACAGGTGCTCCAGATACAGTATGGTAGGTTAACTGACTATGTATCAACCCTGAACAAACAATTGACCAAGGTGCATGCACAAGTATTTTCTTCCATTCCAGACCCAGAATCGGTTGCCGGCGCGCATAAGCTAGAACCAGGAGATTGGGTCGTTGTCAAAAGACACGTGAGGAGGAGCCTTGAGCCACAGTTTGATGGTCCTTTTCAAGTTTTGCTCGTTACAAGCACCTCAGTAAAGCTAGAAGGAAAACCCAGTTGGATACATGCCAGCCACTGTAAAAAGGTCCTGATACTATCAGAAGAATCTCAAGAAGCGTCAAAGACGAAGGACTGAGAAGTCAAGATGAAGCTTTTCTCGGTTGTTGCGATAATTACTGTTTTTATGATGTTACACAATGTATGGACAGCAACCCCTGTGGTAAAAATACAAGGAGAAGGCCAGGGAAAAATGTTCACAATGAGCTGGAACAATGCTACAAGGACGCGGAAACAAGGCAATTTTACATGTCAAGAAAATACCAGGTGTTTGATTGCCAATTGGACAACCACAGAAGGAACTTTTAAGTCAGGACCAATGGGAAGGAGTGGGTACTTACACCAAAAATATGGGGAACAGCCAAATGTCACGATTACGCAGGCGTCAAGTAAATTGCTAATTTGTTGCATTAACACTGACAAACATTTTGTGCAGAAATATTTGGAAAAGCAAACGATACAAAGAAGAGACTACTATAATGAAAGTGTAAAAGGATGTGATAAGGTAAATGAAACTGTATTTGTTACACGAGGTATGAATAGAATACTATGTACCAATGCATCAGAAATAAGTAACAGAACGATTTTTGTATTATCAATTGAAATTTTACATGATGAACATAAGCCACACATAACCGAACAAAGTTTAGAAAGAATACCACATACATGTAAGAATGCTGTTACTCAAGAACAAAGGAAGAATATACATTTCAATATCTCCTTCCCTAAACCCCCAGATTGTCACACTAGAATAAAGAGAGAATGGTATGACACAATGTTAGGAGGGGTTGGAACGGGACTGGGAGTATTGAATGGTATACAGTTAGAAACAGTCATGAATAAACTTGGTTCCGTAGGAGACGACACAGCAACAGCCTTACGCGTAGGAGCTACATGGTTGCCTACGAGTTTTGCTACCCAACAGAGTGGTCTCAAAATAGATCAGCTGTTTTTAAATGTTTTTAACGAATCTATGCTAGTGCAATATAAAACCATGGAGAATATCTCAGCGTTTGTAAATTGGACTGTATGTACTCTCAAAACAATATGGCAAAGAGAACAGATGGATGATTTTAAATCAAAATTATTCAGCACACACGTAAGACAGTGGACAGATATTCTACCGGTAGAAAAAGTGGATGATACTTGGTTATTGTTGCAACCCGAACATACTGAATGCACTCCCACTTGGTGTGCTGGTAGACTAATAGCTTTCAAGGTAAAAAGCCCTACATTGTTATGCAAATTTATAGTTATGCCTATGGTGATGATAGACCCAGTTATGTTTGAAGGACAATACTGGATGCCAGAGATAAAGGGAACTCACATAAGTTCACAAAACACGACTGTTGACATTGACCTATGCCAATTGACGGAACAGGGGTATGTGTGTAATCAGCAATCAGGAATATATGAACCCTGTTTGATGCAGCACCAAGATAATATTTGTTCACTCACAGTTATCCCTGCTTCACAATTGAGAATATATATAGAAGTAGGCCCCTTGCATGTATGTCTCATAACGGATGACCTAAAGACACTTAAACAATTTAATGTCACCAGTCCATTCTCAGGGTGTTTGTATAACGTGACTCATTTGAATTGGGGTAATGATACGGTAGTCTTCTTGCCCACCCTAGAAGAAATTATGTCTACAATATGTGTTCCTGAACCACTACCTTATAGCAATTTTAGTTTACCGTTAGAAGAACTAAGAAGGGTATTACAAAAATCACAAGATGTCCAGAAATTAATAAAAGAACACAATGTAACCCTAAATAAAGTAAAAGTATTGGCTACTATAGCGTCAGGAAAAATAGTGCATTTATCCTCAGCCATAAAGGATGTTAGTGCCCACCATTGGTATGATATTTTCACAGGATTTCCCCCTGCAGCCACTACAATATTACACGTATTGTTTCAACCTTTAATCTGTATGATGATATTATTTGTACTACTTATATGTTTCAATTGTTATGCTTTTTGTAAGATAAGAAATGCTTTTTCTCGAAGACCTATACACTATGAGCAGAGACGGATGTTGTGAGTTTAAGAGATAAGATGGTTAAAATCACAAAAGGGGGAATTTGTGAGAGATAAATGGTTAATGCTCTTATGACTATACAGAGTAATGGGTATTTTAGAAAGGTTAAGAGAAGAAATAGTTTGCAGATGCTCTGCCGTCCCTTGAAATTGCAAACAGATGGAGGTCAATCGCTTGACCACCCCCCTAAGCATAAAGGAAACCTAAGGGAATACCTGGTGCTCCACCAATGAGCTTTTATGGGAAAGGAAGATGTAAGGCTTGAACATACAGATGACTCATATGTTATGGAATGTTCTTTGTTCGTCTGATGCTATAAGTATGAGCACTGTAGTTCAATAAATTAGAAGTATTACTTTGAGAACTTGGTCTCAGTGTGTCTTTACTTCTCCGAGCTCGCACCCCCCCCCACCTGATTTGAACCTGCATAGATGATCAAGGCGTAAAGTGACCCCATTGCGATCACACGCCCTTTGAAATTCATTAGAGATTCATCCACTGCTAAATTTTGTTCAGGGGTATATGCTCCTAAAAAGGAAGAATTAAGAAAATTTAACAGAGGACTTAATTTATACAGCCGGTCACAGCTTCTGTCGCTGGAAGAGGGTGCCTGTAGGTTGTCAGTAAGTGGAGAAATCGCATAAGTATTTCATACCTGCTGCATGACATAATGGGGGTGGCATGTATAGGGCTTGATGCCCAATATGACCTAATAGAGGGTTTTTTTTTTATAATTCCCATGTTAAGGGTGAGGCCCAGAATTTTTTTTATTTCCTTTTCATATGTGGGATTCCACAACCTGCCATGAGGTGACGAAGGCTTATTTGCAATGTACTGCCTGGCATACAAATTTGTTTCCTGCACAGAATGTTCCAAAACTTGGTCTGTAATAAAAATATAAAAATAATTTAGTGGTGAAAAATTACTAACATTGGGATTTATGCCAGGAGTAGCAATAAAGTCATTTATGGTGGGAGAAATTAAACTTGTGGGTTCCCACACTTAATCTGTTTGGTGGGGTTGTGCAATTTCAGGAGCTGCACTTTAAATGGACGTTGTGGTAACTGCGCCATTTCCTATATCACTGGTTCTGGGTCTCACTTCAATAGAATCCCTTGAAGCGACACTTTTGCTGTCGCTTTCAAGTAAAAGTTCAACTTCAGATGCTGAATCCGTATATGAACATAGCGTCTGATAGGCTTCCTCAACACTGTACCTTCTGGCAGCCATAATGATTATACAGTCTAAACCGCAAATAATAAATGTAACTAGCGGTTGAATTTTTTTTATCAACTAAGAACACTAAAGGAATTTTTTTTTTCAAACCTAAACCCTACGCCTGACACAAACAATAAACCCGAGCCCAGACCAGCACCCTACGCCATCCAACAGCATACCCTAAGCTGGAAATAATTTACAGTATGAATCTTAGTATATACGGTACAATAAATATACTATATATATATATATATATATATACACTATAAAATACTGAAAAAATTGTTTGTTTTTTTGTAACCGTGTGTGAGGGACACAAGTGATTTTGTGTGGGGACACTGACACACTTGTATCTGTTTCTCTCCACAGCTAGAACAGTGAGGAGAAACAGATACATGTTTTACTTTTATTTTACAGTAGTGATCACTATGATTGGATCTCATAGTGAACACAAAAGATCAGGAACCAATACTATTGGCTCCTGATCACTGCTCTAAGAACAGAGCTGCTAGCAACAGCTCGTTCTTAGAGCAGGAGCTGTCATTTAGACACTCCCCGCCGGCTCTGTACACAGTAACAGCATGTAAACGCTGTGATTGGCTGTCGCAGCGGTCACATGATGTTACGAGGAAATCGGCCGGTCCTGATGGCTGCACGAAGAACCGGACCTGATACTTACGGACGGTTTTTAGTGCAGACTTTATCAGGGTGCCGCTAAACCCCCTCTACTACAGCGATGCCAAAAGGCGTCACTGTAGACTGAGTACCTGCACCGACTGCCGTCAAAAAATGGTGGGCAGTCGTTAAGGGGTTAAAGGAGTTAGCTGCTTCTTTAAAAAAGAACTTTAAACTACGTTCCTTATTATATTGAATTTCGAATCTGCGGAGGAAGTCACTGCTTGTCCATAGAACGTCATAGTGTAAGACTGTGATATGTTGGATTTATATGTTGCATTATAACATACGGATGTAGCCATCTTTATCTTGACTCTGATAACTCCCTGCAGCGTGATATCACACAACAAAAGCCATTGAAAAGTAATTGAAAAAGTCAAGATAAAGGATCTTGCCACTGTGTATTTAATGCGTTAAAAGTCAAGATAAAGATGGCTACATCTGTAGCAATTCTTTATTCAACTTAGAAATACAGTGGGGCAGATATATAAAAACTCGAGCAAAGGAAAGGTGGAGTAGTTGCCCATGGCAACCCATCAGGTTGATGCTTTCATTTTCCAAAAGGTCTTTGAAAAATTAAAAATCGAATCTGGTTGGTTGCCATGGGCAACTACTTCACTTTTCCTTTGCACCAGTTTTGATATATCTCCTACCATAAGTGCTGGTTGCTGCTAATCCTCCTCTCCCACATCGTAATTAATATGCATGCTCAAACAGGAGACTAGAGACAAAACACTTAAAGCAGCACTACGGGAAAAGCTTTTTTTCCCCCTCCGTTTGTAAACTTGATAAGGTGAAAGGTAGTGACGCTTATTCTTTTACTGGGCACTTTATTTTAAAGTTAGCTGCTCCGTTCTTGACCACTATTGGGTCACATGACTTGAACTCTGACTCCTTGACTAAAGCGTCTTCTATGCAGGCCGAAAGTTAATCTCTCTATGTAAGTCTATGAGAGTCTCAATGTGAGTCTCAGACGTCAATAGAGAGACTGACTTTCGGTCCACACACCAGACGCTGTAGGATTCCGGGAGTCAGAGTTCAAGTCATGTGACCCAATAATGGCCAAGAATGGAGCAGCTAACTTTTAAACAGAAACAAAGTGATTTTAGTAAAAGCTGTAGTAGGCTTGTCTGCCACTTCAAACTTTTTAATGGGTGTAAGTTTTCTTTTCAAAGTCCCATGTCTGACTGCGAAGAGCTAGAGCGAAGTAGGTGGTGGAAGCCTCCTAAGCAATTGCCCATTTTTATGCACCATAATTTGGCCCTGTCTGGAAACTATTAAAGGTTACAAAATTTAAATACAAAGCAACTTAAAATAAGATGTCTATGTGCATTGATTGAAGTGTGCAGTGTCTTAAGTGTAGCTAGCTGGGTAACAGTTAGAAGGCAGGGTAGAGGGAAGAGTGTCAGGGAGACTAGTCCTGATCTAGAACACCCCAACAAGTTTGCCAGGTTGGCGAATGATGAGGACTTCATGTCAGGGGTAGAACTGCTGCAGCTAGTCACCTCTAGCAACCAGTGGAATGTCTTCTCCAGTAAGTAGGGGAATGGGAGCATAGGAAAGTCTAAACAGGTCCTGGTAGCGGGAGACTCTATTATTAGGGAAACAGATAGTGCAATCTGTCACAAAGACTGGGAATATCAAACAGTTTGCTATCTTCCGGGTCTTCCATATCGCAGTTCAGGTTGACAGATTATTGGGAGGGGCTTGTCAAGACCCAGCGGTCACGGTGCACATTGGCACAAATGACAAAGTTAGAGCTAGGTGGAAGGTCCTAAAACATGATTTCAAGGACTTGGGTAACAAGCTCAATGCAAGGACTTCAAATGATGGATTTTCAGAAATACTACCTGTACCACGTGCCACACCAGAAGCGGTAAATTAGGGAAATTTGAACAAATTGTTAAAGAATTGCTGAATGAAGGAGGGATTTAGGTTCCTGGAGAACTGGGCCTACTTCTCTGTCAGTTACAGAATCTACGGTAGGAATTGGCGATACACATAAATGGGGAGGGTGCAGCTGTGTTGGGGGAAAAGATGGCTAGAAGGTTTTAGGAGTGTTTAAACAAGAAACTGGGGAGGGCAATTACTGTATAGGAGGGGACGATAGTGTAGCTAGTGAGCTGGGGCTAAGAAATGAACATGGGGTGGAATAGTGGAATGGGTATGAACAGTTCATAGGAATAAGAAGAAAAGTGGCATGGATAAACATATAAAGTGCATGTATCCTAATGCCAGAAGCCTCAATAACAAGATTGAGGAATTAGAGTGGATAATGTTGGAAGGGAATTGTGACATAGTGGAGATAAGTCCATGTTACAGGCCTAAGTGTAAAAAGATCATTAGAAAGATCTCTGTACCGTCCAATTATATATTTGTCGATTGTAATTAAATCGCCCCCTGAGCCATTTTTATTCTAAACTGTATAGCCCCAAGTTTGATAGCCTTTCTTGGAACTGCAATCTGCCCATTCTCTTAATTAGCTTGGTCCCCCTTCTTTGCACCCGTTCTAGTTCAGCCATGTCCTTCTTATACACAGGTGCCCAAAATTGTACACAATATTCCATATGTGGTCTGACTAGTGACCCCAAATCCCTCAGTAGTATTACATTATCCTCCTCTATGTTGATTACTTTAAAGGGCTTAGTGTCATCTGCAAATACGTAAATTTACGTAAACATATTAAAAAGAAGAGGGCCCAATACTGACCCCTGTAGAACACCACTGGTAAATGTGACCCACTCTGAGGCTCTTTGTATCTGGAAAAAATCATAGAAAAAAGCGCCTCATGGTGCAGAATACCCAAGACAATGGTGAATAGGAGTAAGGGCTTATTCAGACGAACGTGATATACGTCTGTGCAACGCTCGTGATTTTCACGCGCCTAGCACGGACCTATGTTAGTCTATGGGGCCGTGCAGACTGTCCGTGAGTTTCACGCAGCGTGTGTCCGCTGCGTAAAACTCACGACATGTCAGATATTTGTGCGTTGTTCGCGCATCACGCACCCATTGAAGTCAATGGGTGTGTGAAAATCACGTGCAGCACACAGAAGCACTTCCGTGTGATGCGCGTGATTCGCGCAACAGCAGTAAAAATTTTGAATGAAAACACAAAAGCACCACGTGCTTTTCTTTTTACAAACATACAAACAGAGTGTCATAATTATGGCGGCTGCGCGAAAATCACGCAGCCACGCATCATATGGTGATGACACACTGAGCTGTTAAGTACCCTTTGCGCAAAACGCACACGCTCCTATAAATCCGGCCTAAAGGTGCAAGAATTAGGCTGGATTCACATGAGCATGTTATGTCAGTAAAGGACGGAACGTATTTCGGCCGCAAGTCCCGGACTGAACACAGTGCAGGGAGCTGGGCACCTAGCATCATAGTGATGTACGATGCTAGGAGTCACTGCATCTCCGTGGAACTACTGTCCCGTACTGACAACATGATTACAGTACGGGACAGTTGACTCGCAGCGAGGAAGGGACTCCTAGCATCGTACGTAACTATGATGCTAGGAGCCCAGCTCCCTGCACTGTGTTCGGTCCGGGACTTGCGGCCGAAATATGTACCATCCTTTACGGACGTAACATGCTCGTGTGAATCCAGCCTAAGCCTCATCTGGAGTAGTAGTGCAATGTCCACGCACTCTGTAGCGAAACATGTCGGGGGGCCTCTTTGAATTTTTTTAAAAAACATGCTTAACTGCTGAATCTTAGTACTTGGCAATTAGTTTGAGTGCAGCCAGTGCCGCACCTGCCATGAGGCCAGGTGAGCCGACAGCCTCAGGCGGCACCACCTACCCAAACTTGGGGGGCGGCATTTTCAGCCCGGGACGGACTGGACTGGGGGAGGGGCCCTGCAGACGCACATAGCAGACGTGCTGAATGTCTGTAATACTCCTCCTCCTCCTCTCTGACGCTGTACACAGCACATGCAGCCAGAGAGGAGCAAGTCTGCAGGAGGAGCGACGAGAAGCACGAGGTAAGTTCCTGCCTTGCTGGGACCGGGACCCGTGACGTGAGTATACTGCAAGGGGGGGGTCTGGGCATTTTACCGACAGCAAAGGGCTCTATGGGGCTGGAATAATCCACCCCATAGAGCCCTTACATCACTATAATGGAAGGATTAGTGTGGGTGGGGGAGGGTCTGAGCGACTGTCTGACTTACTGCAGAGGATTCTGCCCTCCCTTTACCCAACGGAAACCTCCCACGGAACCCTGGAACGGAGAGCCAACGCTGATGTGAACAGGCCCTAATCCTTCCCCATAAACCTGCCCCCGCTAATTAAAATAAATATATTACATAATGTATAGAGCGCTGTATCCGTCAGGTCAGCGGGACTGACTGATTCAGTGTCAGCGAGTCCTCCAGGATCGAGCTGTTACCGATCACATCTAAGTTCATAACTTAGATGTGATCGGTAATGGGCGACCTAATGGATTCAGGTCTCAGCGCTATATACAGCTGCTCTGCATACAGGATACAAAGCAGCTGTATCTCAAAAAGTGCAAATCATTTTCAAGCATTAATAGATATCTTTATATATCATAATGACATGTCAGAAGTTTTCATCGGTGGGGGACTGAGCACTGAGGCCCCCACCGATCGCTAAAACGAAGCAGCAGAAGTGCTCGGGTGAGCGCTGTGCCGCTTCATTTATGATCGACTTTCAGCCGAGTGAGCGGTGTACGGACTCCTAGACTTTCTATTGAGTCCGTACACAGAATTGAAGCGTCACAGCGCTCGCCCGAGCACTTCTGCTGCTTCGTTTTAGCGACTAGTGGGGGGTCTCAGTGTTCGGACCCCACTGATCAAAACTTCTGACATGTCAAAAGTTCTTAAAAAAGTTGTTACACTTTAAAGAGAACCTTTCACCTGCCCACAGATTTGCATTTGAGTGCAGCATGTAATGTTCAGGGCTGCATAAACTCTGGGGTACTTTATATATTTTTTTCATACCCTCTTTCCTTACTTAGATATCGGTGCTGTAATATTTGGCGCCCGATATTTAAATAACCCCATGAACTGCCAATGGGGCGGTAATTGGCAAGGGGACGTGTAACATCGCTGTGACACTGCCCAATCCGCTACGGACAATGTCAAGAGCATGAGCTGGAGAGAGGAGATCATGTGCACACGCACGCTCTCACTCTTCATCTCTCGGCAGGCAAATACAAGACTGTGATCTCAGGTGAGAGATCGGTCTTGTCGTCCTTGTCTGCCGAGAGCTAAAGAGTGAGAGCGTGCGTGCGCGCACAGCTCCGATGCCATGGAACAGAAGAAGAAGAATTCACACTCTTCTTCTCCTCTTGTGTTCCTTAGTGGTGGCGAAGCTGCGTGCACGCGCTCTCTGTCCAGCTCTTGCTGTAACGCTGACCGTAGCTGATTGGACAGTGTCACAGCGATATTACACGCCCCCTTGCCAATTACCTCCCCATTGACAGTTCATGGGGTTATTTAAATTTCGGGCGCCAAATATTTCAGCACCGATATCTAAATAACGAAGGAGGCTAAGAAAAAAATGTAAAGTGCCCCAGAGTTTGTGCAGCCCTCCCCATTACATGCTGCACTCAGCTGCACATGTATGGGGAGGTGAAAGGTTCTCTTTAAAAGAAAGGTGTTATATATTTTTTTATTTGATATGTTATATTTTATGGGCCTAATTTTTCTAATTATTTTAATATGTTTCCGAAGGTAGCTATTTATTCATATGTTTGTATGTCTGTGGGTGGGGGCAGCCAACTTTATTTTTATTTTTCATACTGCTAATTTTTGTTTTGCAGGTTCCGCTGGACCATTTGGACTACGTCGTAGATTTGTTGGACTACTTCGCTGGTTTAAGCTTTATTTCTTTTTTTTTTAATAAAATGTTTAAAGTGGATTGTGTGGAAGTGTTGTCATTTCAATAAAATTAATTTCTTTGTCTCTGTTTTTTAATACTTCATTACCGCCTTAGTAATGGCTGCTGTCTGATTGAGAGCGTCCATTACTAAGAAGGGGCTTAGTGTTAGCCAGTAATAAGGCCGTCACTAACCCCTATTATTACCCCGGTACCCACCGCCACCAGGAGTACCGGGAAGAGCTGGGTACGATCCAGCACCCGACCGTCTGAATAGAAAGGCGGGTACTGTGGTGGCCGCAGGCTGGTAATATCAGGCTGGGAATGGCCAAAAACCATGGCCCTTCCCACCCTGGTAATGCTAGGCTGCTGCTGCTTTATTGTATCTGGCTGGTTATGAAAAATGGAGGGGATCTCACGTAATTTTTTTTCTATTATTTTTTTTTTAAAGACGCTATTTTTCACAACCAGCCAGATACAATAAAGCAGCTGCAGCCTAGCATCACCAGCGTGGGAAGGGCCACGTTTTTTAATCCCTTTAATCCTGCTGCCTTACCGTCGCTTCAGATGGTCGGGCACTGGATCGTACTCCCCTCGCGGCAGTGAGAACCGGGGTAATAATAGGGGTTTGTGATAGCCTTTTTACTGGCTAACACTAAGCCCCTTCTTAGTAATGGACGCTCTCAATCAGACAGCAGCCATTACTAAGGCCATAATAAAGTATTAAAAAAAACAGACATAAGAAAAACTTTTATTGAAATCTAAACTCCCCCATGCAACCCTCTTTCACCATTTTATTTTTAAAAAAAAAGTAGATCGGAGTAGTCCAATGAATCTACGACGTAGTCCAAACGCTCCAGCGGAACCTACCAAAGAAAAGCAGTATAAAAATTTTAAAAACTTAAATTTGCCACAATAGTCACTCGATATAACTATACTGTAATCACTTATATGGTCTGCAGATATCTTGTGTATAACTGGCATCTACCTCTATAAGGTCACTATATGGTGGTAATATTGGTCTATATATAGTGTGATTTATTCACGAACAGTATGGTGGGTTTTTTCTGACACTATGTTGTAGTAATATGTGATCATGGTTTGGTAGTTTTATTCAGTAATCGTATGGAGGTATTATTCAGTAACAGTATGGAGGTATTATTCAGTAACAGTATAAATGTATTATTCAGTAACATTATGGGGGTATTATTCAGTAACTGTATGGCGGTATTATTCAGTAACAGTATGGGGGTATTATTCAGTAACAGTATGGGGGTATTATTCAGTAACAGTATGGGGGTATTATTCAGTAACAGTATGGGAGTATTATTCAGTAACAGTATGGGGGTATTATTCAGTAACAGTATGGGGGTATTATTCAGTAACAGTATGGGGGTATTATTCAGTAACAGTATGGGGGTATTATTCAGTAACAGTATGGGGGTATTAGTCAGTAACAGTATGGGGGTATTAGTCAGTAACAGTATGGAGGTATTATTCAGTAACAGTATGGGGGTATTATTCAGTAACAGTATGGGAGTATTATTCAATAACAGTATGGGGGTATTATTCAGTAACAGTATGGAGGTATTATTCAGTAACAGTATGGTGGTATTAGTCAGTAACAGTATGGGGGTATTAGTCAGTAACAGTATGGGGGTATTATTCAGTAACAGTATGGGGGTATTATTCAGTAACAGTATGGAGGTATTATTCAGTAACAGTATGGGGGTATTATTCAGTAACAGTATGGGAGTATTAATCAATAACAGTATGGGGGTATTATTCAGTAACAGTATGGGGGTATTATTCAGTAACAGTATGGAGGTATTATTCAGTAACAGTATGGGGGTATTATTCAGTAACAGTATGGGAGTATTAATCAATAACAGTATGGGGGTATTATTCAGTAACAGTATGGGAGTATTAATCAATAACAGTATGGGGGTATTATTCAGTAACAGCATGGAGGTATTATTCAGTAACAGTATGGGGGTATTATTCAGTAACAGTATGGGGGTATTAGTCAGTAACAGTATGGGGGTATTATTCAGTAACAGTATGGGGGTATTAGTCAGTAACAGTATGGGGGTATTAGTCAGTAACAGTACGGGGGTATTATTCAATAACAGTATGGAGGTATTAGTCAGTAACAGTATGGGAGTATTATTCAATAACAGTATGGGGGTATTATTCAGTAACAGTATGGGGGTATTATTCAGTAACAGTATGGGGGTATTATTCAGTAACAGTATGGGGGTATTATTCAGTAACAGTATGGGGGTATTATTCAGTAACAGTATGGGGGTATTATTCAGTAACAGTATGGAGGTATTATTCAGTAACAGTATGGGGGTATTATTCAGTAACAGTATGGGGGTATTAGTCAGTAACAGTATGGGGGTATTATTCAGTAACAGTATGGGGGTATTATTCAGTAACAGTATGGGGGTATTATTCAGTAACAGTATGGGGGTATTATTCAGTATCAGTATGGGGGTATTATTCAGTAACAGTATGGGGTATTATTCAGTAACAGTATGGGGGTATTATTCAGTAACAGTATGGGGGTATTATTCAGTAACTGTATGGGGATATTATTTGTAATGTTGGTCTTACAATCTATGTACATTACTGTGGTGGGGGCTGTGGGGAAGTGTGAGTGGCAGTAGATGATCAGGCTAGGAGACAGTCTGCAGAGTGGCATGTGATGTACTTTGACATGTAGGTGATACTTACGTGTTGGATGTGGGCCCATAACTTGTGTACAGCCCAGGGCCTAAGATCATATTAATCCACCACTGTCATCGAGCCAGCACAGGCAGACCACAACAATATAGCAGGTAGAGCAAAGAAACCAGCCCAGGACGTGCCGCTTCAAAACAGCGCTAAGCGCGATCCGTCCTGGACTGGCCTGAATGTAATTGCAGAGAGTGACGCCGCAAATGAGACTGGCTGCCGAGGAGAGATATGGGGCTGTGCAGGGCAGACTGTACTATTTACACTGCACTGATTGGCAGTAAGAAGAATTCTTTAAATATTTTCCATACTTCAAACAGCACTTTAAGGCTATGTTCACTCTGAGTTTTTTGCAGGAGGAAAATTCTGCCTCAAAATTCTGTTTGGGATTTTGAGGCAGATTTTGTCCTTCCTGCACATCGTTTGCCGTGATGTCAATGGGAGGTCAGAGGCGTAAACGCGCGAAGATAGGGCATGTCCCTTCTTTCTTGGGAGGCATTTTCGGCCAGTTTTTGACGAGTTTTGCGGAGCGGTTTCCGCGCCCAAAAACTCGTCAAAATACTCTGTGTAAACAGGGCCTAACAAATAACAATCAAATGTTTTCCTATTTAAAAAATTTATATTTTGCGTGTTTGATGTGTAAAGCTAGGAATGAGAAAACTCTGATAGATTTGGGGGGGGGCGCCTTTTTATAGTTCGCCTCAGGCGGCAGACGGGCTAGGTTCACCCCTGAGTGCAGCGTTCTGCAACCGCTGACACTTAGAATATCCACATCCACACATACTATCAGATATTGCATTATGCTGGTCATTTACAGTAGTACGCATGGCTCTTTTAATTTCTATTTTGTTTGTCTGGTTGCTTATATAGCCTAATAAAGATTTATTATTTCATTGTTCATGATAGTTGGTAAAATAGGGCTTATTTTGCCGGCAGGCATCTAGTTGTATACGATGTCCAGGAACAACACTGTTTGAAGGCAATCAATTGATGAAGTTGCTGCTGCTTCCTAGCTGATGGGACCAAACAGGCTCCCCCATGTGGTAATGTATCAGTAAGAGAAAAAAAATATATAAGTATATATATATATATATATATATATATATATATATATATATATATATATATTTAGGAAGTATAATAGCGCTACTTCATCAGGAAATGGTGTCGAACAGAGATAAGTAAAAAATAAAGTATTTAATAGGTAACGCGTTTCAACACCGTACTGGCGCCTTCATCAGACCTTGTACATAAAGAGACAAAGACTGTGTGGTTTATAAACATGAAAAAAAATGCCAAAATACCCCCTGATTGACAGTTGGTACAGCCAATCAGAGGTGAAACAAGTTATGCTAAATATTGTATAAAGACATCAGTTAAAAAAACTATTATGAACAAAGAGCATAGAAAACCACTAGATTTGCATGTTTAAGTGTGTAGTGTTAAACTAATTTGTTCATTTGTGAAAACAGAATACCAATAAAAGATATATGTGTGCAGCAGGAAGAGGAAGAAATGACTGTATCCGGTGCAATTGAAACCGAAAGAAAGCCCAACGATCTAATGTAAAAAAGGATCTATTATAAGGGCATAGTGAAAGGGAAATAGGGGCAGGGGAAGGGGAATGCAATACCAAATGGAACCATATCCCCAATGCCAGAAAGTATCCATCTATGATAGCAGTCCGTGATGAAGGATGGCAGTGTAAGGGGAGGCGGCCAATCAGTGGTCAGCATTTGACCAGCCTACCATTACCAAGGTGTCCAGACGCTCTCCTGGAAACAAGCCAATCAGGACGGAACACGTCGGACGGGCCCCTGGTAGTCATGGGGACAGCAAAGCTAGTGGGAAACGCTAGCAAGGAAACGAGAAGAGCAAATTCCAATAAAAGGAGGGAGGGGAATGGAAGGGAGAACCAAATATGTAGAGCGAGGGAAAAACAAAAAACAGGGGCTTCAAATGTATATGGATATAATTAACACATGGATGGTAGAAAGGTGTTAAGGAGCTGAATGGGTAAAGGAATATATCGTATGCAAGGGGAAACAATAAAGTGAATGCATTGTCAGTAAAAGGATCTAAAATAGGGATACATTATCTATAGAGGGAATATCATTGAATGAATATGTGTGTTAGGGTATGTTCACACGGCGGGGGTCCGTAACGGCTGAAATTACGGGGATGTTTCAGCCTGAAAACATCCCCGTAATTTCAGCCGTACCGGCATGTGCAGGCGCTTGAACGCCGCGTCAATTACGGCCGTAATTAGCGCTGCTATTCATTGGAGTCAATGAATAGCGGCTCCAATTACGGCCAAAGAAGTGACAGGTCACTTCTTTGACGCGGGCGTCTAGTTACGCGCCGTCATTTGACAGCGGCGCGTAAATATACGCCTCGTGTGAACAGACAAACGTCTGCCCATTGCTTTCAATGCGCTATTGAGGCGCTATTTTCAGACGTAATTCGGGGCCAAAACGCCCGAATTACGTCCGTAAATAGGCCGTGTGAACATACCCTTAGGAGAAGAGTATCAGTAAATGCATATATGGCAAAAAAAAATACATCAGTGGAGAATAAATGTCACTGGACAAATATAAAAAGAATAAATTGAAAATGAATAATATATGGAAGAAAGAAACAGCCGGACACATCAAGAAGTGATTGGGGGAGGCAGACATGACCAGGGTTGCAGGGGAGAAGGAATGAGGTGAAAAGTTCAAATGGAGGAGGGGGAGGAAGGTGGAGGAGAAGGGGGCGAGGTTATCAGAGGGCATATAGGAAAGGTGAGGGACAGGTTCGCGCCATTCACGCCCCAGGAAAACAGTTTAGACCTTGTACTGACCTGAGGCGTGATGCAGGCCCTGATGGAGGAAGTGCGGCAGGCGGTGGCGGAACGGGGCATGGCCTGGCTTGAGGAGGAGCTCGGGAGGACGGGTCCGGCGGCATCGGTGCCGGAGTTGTCGGCAGGGCTTGAGGAGGCAGCGGGTACAAGTGCGGCCGGGTTGCTGGCAGCGCCAGAGGTGATGACATCCCCCCTCCGGCCGCCAGAGCGCCTTAGCCCGGACGATTTGCCTAGGGCTCGACGCAGGCTTGGGAGCCCCTCGAGGGATGCTCCGGGCCGGGTTTCCGCTTCCACCGCTAGGGGGCGGAGGTCCCGGTCCGGGAGGAATCCCGGTCGCCGGTCGGGCCCTCCGGAGAGTGGAGGGCATGGTCCCAGGTCAGAGGGACAGCCTCCCGTCTCCAGGTCAGCACCACGTGGATTTGCGGCGGGCCGATCTGGCGATGCACCAGTCGGGCGGCCCGCCTGTCAGCAGGATGATGTCCCCGGACGGTCACGCAGGCCACAATCGGTGGTGCTGCAGAGACGGAGTGAGGGGGCAGCGGTGGAGGGAGAGCGGAGGCCGGAACGGCCCCTGACGTCATGGGATACTTATGAGGTCCAGGACGGTGCATACGGCTGCAGAGCCTGCGGCGCAGCTTCAGGCCCCAGATGTCCGGAGGTGGGTGAAAACGAAGGTGTGCCGATGGAGGAAGGTCGTCGTGGAGGTCCCGTCGCCCCGGCTGGTGGGAACCCAGCGCCCATGCAGTCTGGTGAGTCAATATCACCATTACATACATTTCCAGCGATATTTAGATCCCCAGGGATTGCTGAGAGTTCCCAAGGGGAGGCAGTTAGGAATGTTGAAAATAGTGGGTTGTTGTCTACTGTTAGAGGGGGGGGGGAGAGGTTCAGGAATTGCTTGGCTGTGTAAAGGCGTTGCTAGCGCGTTGTGAGGGGGGTAGGATGCCTGCTGTATCCCCGGTTGCGGCGTGGGTCCCGGCAGCGGGGGGGGGGGCGAATCGGTGCAACCCCCGTGGACGGTCCCCGAGGTGGAGGTCGGGGGAGTGACGGTTGCGGTTCAGACTGATAAGGATAAGGATGTGGATAGGGTGAGGTTAGATGATAAAGCTAAAGGCGAAGTGTACGTTTGTTTTGAGGGGTTGTTGGGGTCACATTTGAAGACCGAAGTGAAAGAAAAAATTTGGAGGGATGAGTACGTAGAAATCTTCTCGCTTCTTCCTCTGGAAAAATTTAATTTAGACAAGGGTAAAAGGTGGGAAAGTAAAAAGGAGGAGGAGGAGAAGCGTCGATATCGTTTAATCCCGCGGACGTTTGTGAATTGGTTACAGGCGTTTGCCATTCTGGCCAGTGTTATAGGGGAAAAGGCGCCGGAAAATTGTTCCGCCCTTTTCGGGTACATGGATGCGATAGGGGAGGCGCATCGGTCGTATGGGGGTCAGACTTGGCTGCGGTATGACGAACAGTTTCGTCAGAGGAAAGCGGTTCGTCCCAACATTAGATGGGATAATAAAGACATTGGGCTTTGGTGAAAAGTAATGGCCCCGGCTAAGTTCGGGCAGTCCTTTCAAGGGGGGGGGCTGGGGTTGCCGGCCCCTCAGGACAATCGGGGCAATCGGGGGGAGGGACAGGAGGAAGGGCGGGCTTGTGCTGGCAGTTTAACGACGGTCAATGCAAGTTTGGGGCGGGATGTAAGTTTAAGCACTCTTGCTCCTCTTGCGGCGGGACTTCGCACGGGTCCGCCAAGTGTTTCAAAAAAGGGAAAGGAAAAGGGGGAAGTGGTGGGGGTCATGGGGCTGACTCCGGTGAGGTGGGAAGAGATGGAGCCGTACCTAAATAGGTTCTCGGATAGGGAGAAAAGCGAGTTATTGTTGCGTGGTTTTCAGTTTGGTTTTGTGATCCCTTCCCCGGTTCATGCGGTCCCCTTTCCCTACGGAATTTTAAGTCGGCAATGGTGTATCCGGAGGTAGTGTCAGACAAGTTGCGTAAAGAGGTGGGGTTAGGGCGCATGGCGGGGCCGTTCCCGTTTCGGCCCGTTCAGGACATGGTTGTGTCACCGTTAAGGGTTGTTCCAAAAAAGGAGCCAAATAAATTCCGGCTTATCCATCATTTGTCGCATCCGCGGGGGTTGTCTGTAAATGATGGCATTGCTCCTGAGCTATGCTCGGTGGTATATACGTCGTTTGACGCAGCAGTTGAGTGGGTGCGACGGTACCGGGAGGGGGCCCTTATGGCAAAAACCGATGTGGAATCGGCTTTCCGGCTTCTCCCGGTTCATCCGGACAGCCAGCGGCTGTTAAGGTGTTACTGGGAGGGGGCTTATTATATGGATCTGTGTCTCCCGATGGGTTGTTCGGTGTCTTGTGCGTACTTCGAGGCGTTCAGTTCGTTCCTAGAGTGGGTAATCCGTGAAGTGGCAGGGTTAGAGTCGGTCATACATTATCTAGATGACTTCCTGTGTGTGGGTCCAGCGGGTTCGGAGGTGTGCGCTAATTTGCTGGGGGCAATACAGTGGGTGGCTTAGCGGTTTGGGGTTCCGTTATCCCCAGAGAAGACTGTTGGTCCCAGTACTTGTATCGTTTTTCTTGGCATTACCCTGGATTCGGTGGCGATGGTGTGTCGACTTCCTAGGGACAAGCTGGATGCGCTGCGATTGGAAGTGAGCAGGTCGGCTTCATAAGATTCAGCTGCAGGATTTGCAGTCGTTGTTAGGAAAACTTAATTTTGCTTGTCGGATAATGCCCATGGGTAGAGTTTTTTGCAGGAGGTTGGCGTCAGCAACGGCGGGGGTTAGAGCCCCACACCATTTTGTGCGGTTGACACGGGAGCATCGGGATGACTTGGCAGTATGGAGTGAGTTTTTGAATTTGTATAATGGGAAATCGTTACTAATCTCGCCGGTGGTGGATAATGTGCAATGGGAATTGTTTACGGATGCTGCAGGTAGTGTGGGTTTCGGTATTTATTGTAAAGGACAGTGGTGCGTGGGGCAATGGCCGGAGGAATGGGTGTCTGTGGGACTGGTTCGTAATCTTGTACTTCTGGAACTCTTCCCGATTGTGGTGGCGGTGGAGATTTGGGGGGAGCGTTTTCGTAATAGCAAGGTGCGGTTCCACTGTGATAATATGGGGGTGGTGTTGGCAATCAATAATGTAACGGCTTCTTCCCCCCCGGTGGTGAGGTTGTTACGGCGTCTGGTGTTGCGTTGTTTGTCACTAAATGCGTGGATTGTTGCGGTGCACGTTCCGGAAGTACAGAATGACATCGCGGATTCTCTTTCTCGCCTACAGTGGGAGCGGTTTCGTCTGTTGGCACCGGAGGCGGAGCTGGAAGGGGTCGCGTTCCCGGGATGGCTTTGGGATGTGGTTTGCGAGCAGCAGGAGGTTTGATCAAGTCCTCTCTAGCGCCTGGTACATGGTTGGCGTACGATGCGGCGTGGAGGGACTGGGTGTCGTGGTTAGCAGGTTCGCCCAAAGTCGGGGTGATGGAGGAACAGGTGGTAGCTTTGCTGGGGTTTTTGGGATGGGTATCAGTGGAAGGCTGGTCGGTGTCTAAGGTGAATCGTTTCGTGTCAGCTTTGGCCTTTGGTTTTAAACTAAGGGGGTTGGGGGACGTGACTAAGGATTTCTTGATTGGCGTTGAAGGGGTTTCGATAAAAGGGGGCGGGGCGGCCCGACGGCCGTCGCCCGGTTTCTTTCGCGCTTTCAGAGCAGTTAGGTGAAGTATTGGGGAGGGTGTGTTTCTCGGGCTATGAGGTAGTATTGTTTCAGTTGGCCTTGTCATGGGCGTTTTTTGGAGCTTTAAGAGTGGGTGAGTTAATTTCCCCTAGCAAGAAGAGAGCGGGGTTTTGCAAGCGGAAGATGTAACAGGGGGGGGGGAGAGAGTGGAATTCTGGGTAAGGCGGTCAAAATCGGATCAGAGTGGAAAAGGTAAACGGGTGGTTCTGGGGGCTGTGGCGAGGGCGGGGATGTGCCCGGTAAGATGCTACGAGCGATACGCCGCGCTGCGAGGGTGTAGTGGGGGGCCGCTGTTATGTCATAAGGATGGTGCCTTCTTGTCAAGATGGCAGTTTACAGCTGTCTTCCGTAGATGTTTGGAGGTGTTGGGTTTGGATAAGGGTATTTATTCACCACACTCCTTTCGTATTGGGGCAGCCACGGAGGCTGCGTCATGGGGTTTGGGGCCTGATGTGGTGAAGCGCATAGGTCGGTGGGATTCTGGGAGGTATAAGTCCTACGTGCGTCTCCACTTTATGTGATTTGTTTTCTCGTCTCAACATGCTGTTTTCGGTTGGTGTCATCGTTGTTATTCTTCTATTTCAGATGGTTCACCTGCACTGGTGTGGATTCTTGGGCACTCATATGTGCACTGGGGAGCGTTAAGGGCTGATGTGCGGGGGGCGAGGCCAGATGGGCGGCAACTGGGGTTCCAAAGGTCGTCGGTGGTGATACGGTGGCTGGGCACGCGCGGCATGGTGTGGAGTCGAGTCTTGCCGGATTTCCATCGGTATGCGCAGTTGGATCGGGTTCCTGATTTGTTGGTCCTTCATGTGGGGGGGAACGACTTAGGTACTCGTCCGTTTAGAGAACTAATTTGGGATGTTAAGTATGACCTTCTCCGGCTTTGGTCCTGTTTTCCGAAGGTGAAGGTGATTTGGTCGGAAATTGTGCCGCGGAGTGTATGGCGGAATGTGCATTCGGTAGAGCGCGTAAACAAGGCCCGGGTGAAAGTGAATCGGGCGGTTTCCAGCTTTGTGGTGAAAAACGGGGGTTTTTTTGTGCGGCACTACGATTTCGAGGATGGCCAAGGGAAGTATTGGCTAGGTGATGGAGTGCACCTGAATGCGGTGGGCATTGACCTTTGGGCTTTGCGGATTCAGGAAGGAATCGAGCACGCAATGATGGATGGTGGGTGCTTGCATACTTAAAGGTGGTCTAAGTATGCTCGTGTTGCGGATTGGGGGGTCCTTGGAGTTGGTGGTAATTTGAAGTGGGGGATTCATCAGAGGTATGGTCCCTAACAAATACATAATTGCTCATGGAGATGGGCGTATTTTGGACTCCTGCTGGGTGGTGTCCCGGGGAGTGGTTTTACATACTTGGCAAGCCAACTGCGGAGCAGAAAGGTGCCTCTGAGCCTGTAGGGAGACGGCTGGGGGTAAGTAGCTATACAGGGGGCAGTTAGGCGCCAAAGTTTTGGAGCTCCAAGGACTTCCCCTTTCCTAGTAATGTTATTTATAAAGTTATGTTTTATGTTCATGTAAATTTGTTAATAAAATGGCTGCTGTGGCCGAAATTTTCCAACCCACTGTCTCGTGTGTCTCTCTGGGGATGGGAGAGTGACATGGGAGGAGGGAAAAAGGCCTGGAAGCAAGAAAGGGGGTGAACAGTATGAAGGGAAGGTTAAGCAAAAGGGTTCGAAATGGGGCGAGCTCTGTAATCCCATGGTCATGAAACACATACATTTCATCACATAAAAAAGATACGCCGATGTATATAAATATAAACGCATATACAAACACACATATAAAGATGTATACAGGTGTGTATGCACGTGAAAAATAAAAAAGGGTAAATGGTCATGAGAACGAAAACTAATAAATATGCAATCACATATATATATATATATATATATATATATATATATATAAAACAAGTATACACATACATATATGTGGGAATGAATGTATGAGATACTGAAATAACAATTGATGACCTGATTTTGGCGCTTTTTTTCATGTTTATAAACCACACTGTCTTTGTCTCTTTATGTACAAGGTCTGATGATGGCGCCAGTATGGCGTTGAAACGCGTTACCTATTAAATACTTTATTTTTTACTTATCTCTGTTCGTCACCATTTTCCTGATGAATTAGCGCTATTTTACGTCCAAAATATATATATACACACACACTTATATATATATATTTTTTTCTCACTGATACATTACCACTCTGTACCATTAATAACCACTCTCTGTTTTCTATCACTGAGCCAGTTGTTGACCCAATCACACATATTTTCCCCCAGTCCCAGCATTTTCATTTTATATACCAACCTTTTATGTGGTACAGTATCAAATGCCTTTGGAAAGTCTAGATACACCACATCCACCGCCTTAGGCCTCATGCACACAAACTTATTTTTTTCCTCCCATAAATACTGGCGTAAATACAGGTCCTTGGTCACATGTATTCGACCCGTATTGCACCAGTATTTACGGACCCGTGCCCGTAAATACGGGTCCGGTGTCACCAGTATTCCACCCGTATTTACGGGCACGTTTTCGCTGCAAAATTGTACTGCACTAATCGGCAGCCCCTTCTCTCTATCAGTGCAGGATAGAGAGAAGGGGCAACCATTTCCGAGGTAAAAGTAAAAGAAATTCATACTTACCCGGCCGTTGTCTTGGTGACGCGTCCCTCTTTCGACATCCAGCCCGACCTACCTGGATGACGCGGCAGTCCATGTGACCGCTGCAGCCTGTGATTGGCTGCAGCGGTCACATGGGCTGAAACGTCATCCCAGGAGGCCAGACTGGAGGAAGAAGCAGGGAGTTCTGGGTAAGTATGAACTTCTATTTTTTTACACGTTGATTTATATTGTGATCGGTAGTCACTGTCCCTGGTGCTGAAAGAGTTACTGCCGATCAATTAACTCTTTCAGCACCCTGGACAGTGACTATCCACTGACGTCGCCTAGCAACGCTCCCGTAATTACGGGTGCACACACGTAGTCACCCGTAATTACGGGAGCCCCATAGAATTCTATGGGCCTGCCCGTGCCATAATTACAGCCTAAAATAGGACATGTTCTATATTTTTCAACGGCCCGGGCACCTTCCCTTAAGCATACGGGGAAGTAGCCGTGGCCAATAGAAGTCTATGGGCCCGTAATTACGGGCTGTAATTACGGCCCGTGATTATGGGCGCTTTTACGTTCATGTGCATGGGGCCGTACCCAGGTACAGTCTAGAACTTGCCTCCTCATAGAAGCAAATCAGATTGGTTAGACAGGAACGATCCCTTATAAACCCATGCTGATGTTGCATTATCCATTTATTTGCATTGAGATACTCGAGTAGCATCTCTTAGAATACCCTCAAATATTTTACCCACAATGGAGGTTTAACCCATTCGCGCTCAGCGACGTACTATTCCGTCGCACTAACCAATACGTTCGCACTCAGCGACGGAATAGTACGTCGCGGGAATAACGCCCATTTCGGCCATCCTCCCGACACATACAGGAGCTGTGACAGCTGCTGTCTCGTACAGCAGCTGCCGCAGCTCCTACAGCGGGGACCGATCATAGTGTCCCCGCTGATTAACCCCTGAAAAGCCGTGTTCAATAGCGATCACGGCTTTTTAGGGGTTAAGCTACAATCGCCAGCCTGCTACACGATAGCGGCTGGCGATGGTGACTATGGCAACCGGACACCAAACAATGGCGTCCGGTTATGCCATTGACGGAAGCCTAGTGGGTCAGGACCCACTATGCTTGCTGTCAGTGAGTAGCTGACAGTTCTAATACACTCCACTACGCATGTAGTGCAGTGTATTAGAATAGCGATCAGGGCCTCCTGCCCTCAAGTCCCCTAGTGGGACAAAGTAAAAAAATTAAAAAAAAATTAAAAAGAATGTGTAAAAATAAGAAAATAAAAGATTTAAAAGTAATAAAAGTAAAAATCCCCCCTTTTCCCTTATCAGTCCTTTATTATTAATAAAAATATATAAACAAACAAATAAACTATACATAATCTGTATCGCCGCGTCCGTAACGGCCTGAACTACAAAATTATTATGTTATTTATCCCACGCGGTGAACGCCGTAAAAGAAAATAATAATAAACCGTACCAGAACCACAATTGTTTGGTCACTTCACCTCCCAAAAAATGGAATAAAAAGAGATCAAAAAGTCGCATGTACCTAAAAATGGTACTGATCGAAACTACAGTTCGTTACGCAAAAAATAAGTCCTCGCACGGCTTTCTTGATGGAAAAATAAAAAAGTTCTGGCTCTTAGAATATGGTAACACAAAAAGTAAATTATTTTTTACAAAACGTATTTTATTGTGCAAACGCCATAAGACATAAAAAAAACTATAAACATCTGGTATCGCTGTAATCGTATCGCCCCGCAGAATAAAGTGAATATGTCATTTATAGCGCACGGTGAACGCTGTAAAAAAATAGAATAAAAAAACAATAGTAGAATTGCTGTTTTTTAGTCACCGCGTCACTTAAAAATAGAATAAAAACTGATCAAAAAGTCACATGCACCCCATGAAAACTACAATGAATTCCTCAAGATGTCTAGTTTCCAAAATGGGGTCACTTTTGGGGGGTTTCCACTGTTTTGGCACCACAAGACCTCTTCAAACCGGACATGGTGCCTAATAAAAAGGAGGGCTCTAAATTCACTAGGTGCGCCTTTGCTTCTGAGGCCGGTGCTTCAGTCCATTACCGCACTAGGGCCACATGTGCGATATTTCTTAAAACTGCAGAATCTGGGCAATTAATATTAAGTTGCGTTTCTCTGGTAAAACCTTTTGTGTTATAAAAAAAAATGGTATAAAAAGGATTTTCTGACAAAGAAAAATGTAAATTTCACCTCTACTTTGCTCTAAATTCCCGTGAAACACCTAAAGGGTTCATAAACTTTCTAAATGCTGTTGTGAATACTTTGAGGGATCTAGTTTCTAAAATGGGGTGTTTGATAGGGGTTTCAAATATATGGGCCCCTCAAAGCAACTCCAGAACTGAACTGAAACCTAAAAAAATAAATAAATTAGGCAATACTTCGCTTCTTACATTATACTGATAATGAGCCGTCCCCCCCCTCCCGAGATGACCCCAGTTTTGACCGTTTGTATAAATGGAGACCCCTATTAGACCGTTTCAGTGCCCGGTTTTCCCATGCATACACCCCCGAGAAGTGTATTTCTACTGATGAGTCCTTAGTAGATTTTAAAGGGAGGGTTCAATTCCGCCAGTACCTGCCGGGTAAGAGGGCAAGGTATGGCGTAAAGATGTATAAGCTGTGCGACAGTGCATCAGGCTATACCTACAAATTTAGGATATATGAAGGGAAGGACACCAGTATTCAGCCCCCAGAATGCACCCCTTTTGTAATGACAAGGTAGGGAGACAGACAGGTAAGCCTCAATCTACCCGCCACTCAGTCCCTGCCTACCTGCAACGACCCGTCCTAAGCGACGGGGTACAACTCGGCGACGGTCCCTACGCCCAGTAAGTGCAAGACAGACAAAACAGACAGGGGTGCACAGAAGCTAGGGAAACGGGGCAGCTGCCCACGGAGACACCGTTAGCAACAAGAGTGGTGAGCGAGCCGAGTCTAACCAGGAGTGAGCGAGGTACAAAACGCTGAGCAGGAGAGTGGTCAGAAAGCCAAGGTCAATAACAAGCAGAGGATCAGTAGTACAAGCAGCAGCAGCAAGCCAGGAAACAAGCATAGAAGAATCACAGGCAAAGGAGGAACAGGAAAGGCAGGTATAAATAGACAGTGGGCGGGAACTAGCTCCGTCTGGCCAGGCTGTGATAGGCTCTCCCACTCCTAAGCCTGCCATCCTGAGTGGTGGAAGATAGAGTCAGTCTCACAGACATAGGAGCAGGTGCAGACTGATTGCCCACGGGCGTCGACACAGAACCTGTGTCTGGCAAATCCTTTACACCTTTACTGGGAGTTAATGCAAAAATTGTGTGGGATTTGGTGCACCCACTGCTGGACCAGGGTTACCACCTCTACCTGGATAATTTTTATACCAGCGTCCCACTCTTCAACTGCCTCGCTTCCAGAAGTCCTGCGGCATGCGGCACTGCTAGAAGAAATCTGAGAGGCCTCCCTAAGACTCTGCTGGGGCAAACACTCAGAAGGGGTGAGAGCAGGGCACAATCTAGCAGCAACATATTGTGTGTCACGTACAAGGACAAGAGAGATGCCACACCAGTACCCATGTACCAGCACGAGGTACCAGTACAGAGACGCCCAAACCAGACTGCATCCTGGACTACAATAGGTACATGGGAGGGGTGGACTTGTCAGATCAAGTCCTGAAGCGCTACAGCGCCATGCGGTGTGGTATAAGAAGCTGGCCGGGCAAATCATACAGATGGCATTGTACAACGCGTACGTGCTACATCGATGTAAAGGCCAGACTGGAACTTTCCTGAATTTCAAGAGGTGGTTATCAAGAAACTAATTTTTAGGGACCAAGAAGCACCCAGTACTTCTGGAAGTGAGGCCACACGCATCGTACCAGGGCAACACTTTCCAGGAGAAGTTCCCCAAACTGGCAAGAAAGGAAAAAGTCAAAAGAGGTACAAAGTCTGCTATAAGAGGGGGATAAGGAAGGACACAATATATCAATGTGACACGTGTCCTGAAAAACTAAGCCTCCGTATGAAAGAGTGCTTCAAAATGTATCATACATCCCTTGGTTTATAATTTACCCCAATTTTACTTACCCTGATGCACTCCGCACAGCTTATCCCCCCTCGTCTTTCCCCTCTGGGCCCTGCTGTGTGCCCAGGCAGCTGATAACAGCCACATGTAGGGTATTGCCATACCCGGGAGAACCCACATTACAGTTTATGGGGTGTATGTCTCCGGTCAAAATGCTCACTACACCTCTAGATGAATGCCTCAAGGGTGTAGTTTTTAAAACAGGGTCACTTCTTGGGGGTTTCAACTGTACTGGTACCTCAGGGGCTTCTACATACATGACTTCGCACCCAAAAATCCCCAGTAGGCCAAATGGTGGTCCTTTCCTTCTGAGCCCTCCCATGGGCCCAAACAGCAGTTTATCACCACAAATGGGGTACTGCCGCACTCAAGACAAATTGGGCAACAGAATGGGGTATTTTATTTCTTGTGAAAATAAGAAATTTTCAGCCAAAACTACAAAAAATATTTGTTTTAATTCCAAGACCAATTCAAATAAGTTTTGTGAAAAAACTGTGCGGTCAAAATGGTCACAACACCCATAAATGAATTCCTTGAGGGGTGTAGTTTCCAAAATGGGGTCACTTCTGGTGTGTTTCCATTGCTTTGATACCTCTGGGGCTCTGCAAATGCGACATGGCACCCGAAAGCCAATCCAGCAAAATCTGGACTCCAACAAACACATAGCGCTCCTTTCTTTCTGAGCCCTCCCATGGGCCCAAATGGCAGTTTATCACCACAAATTGGGTAGTGCCGCACTCAGGACAAATTGGGCAACAAAATGGGGTATTTCGTTCCCTGTGAAAATAGGAAATTTTGATCACAAATTAAATCTTATTGGAAAAAATGACATTTTTTTTATTTCACAGCCCAATTAAAATAGGTGCTGTGAAAAAACTGTGTGGTCAAAATGATAACAACAACCTTAAATGAATTCCTTGAGGGGTGTAGTTTCCAAAATGGGGTCACTATTGGGGGATTCCTACTGTTTTGGCACCTCAACACCTCTTCAAACCTGGCATGCTGCCTAAAATATATTCTAATAAAAAAAGAGGCCTCAAAATGCACTAGGTGCTTCTTTGCTTCTGCGGCTTGTGTTTTATTAGTCCACGAGCGCACTAGAGCCACATGTGGGACATTTCTAAAAACTGAAGAATCTGGACAATACATATTTAGTAGTCTTTCTCTGGTAAAACCTTCCGTGTTACACAAAAAAAAAATTAATAAAATTTAAATTCAGCAAGAAAAATGGAATTTGCAAATTTCACCTCCACTTTGCTTTAATTCCTGTGAAATGCCTGAAGGGTTAAAAAAAACTTTCTAAATGCTGTTTTGAATACTTTGAGGGCTCCAGTTTTTAAAATGGTGTGTTTTATCAGGGTTTATAATACATAGGCACCTCAAAGCCACTTCAGAACTGAACAGGTACCTTAAAAAAAAGGCTTTTGAAATTTTCTTAAAAAAAAGAGAAATTGCTGTTTATGTTCTAAGCCTTGTAACATCCAAGAAAAATAAAATAACGTTCAAAAAACTATGCCGATCTAAAGTAGACATATGGGAAATGTGAACTAGTAACTATTTTGGGTGGTATAACCATCTGTTTTACAAGCAGATGTATTTAAATTCTGAAAAATTCTATTTTTTCAACATTTTCTCTAAATTTTGCAATTTTTCACCAATAAACACTGAACATATAGACCAAATTTTACCACGAACATGAAGCTCAAAGTGTCACGAGAAAACAATCTCAGAATCGCTTGGATAGGTTTAAGCATTCCGACGTTATTACCACATAAAGTGAAATATGTCAGATTTCAAAAATGGGCTCTGAGCCTTAAGGCCCAAACTAGGCTGCGTCCTTAAGGGGTTAAACTTACAGGTCTATAGTTTCCGGGCTCACTTTTTGACATATCTTTGAATTCTGGCACCATATTTGCCATGCGCCAGTCCTGTGGAACAGACCCAGTGATGAAAGAATCCTTAACCCTTTCAGGACACAGCCTCTTTTGGCCTTAAAGACGAAGCCAATCTTTTCAAATCTGACTTGTGTCACTTTATGTGGTAATCCAAACGATTCTGAGATTGTTTTCTCGTGACATGTTGTGCTTTATGTTAGTGAAAAAATTTGGTTGGTAAATTCGATATTTATTTGTGAAAAACACCAAAATTTAGAGTAAATTTGCAAAAATTAGCGCTTTTCCAAATTTAAATGTATCTGCTTGTAAAACAGATAGTAAAACTACACAAAATAGTTACTATTTCACATATCCCATATGTTTACTTTATGTTGGCATCAATTTTTTTGAATGTTCTTTTCTTTTTCTAGGACGTAACAAGGCTTAGAAAAAAGCAAAATAATAATAATATTAAAGCTAAAATTTGTAAAGCAACCTCTTCTGAGCACAGAAATACCCCATATGTGGCAATAAACTGCTGTTTAGACCCACGGCATGGCTTAGAAGGGAAGGAGCAACATTTGGCTTTTGGAGCTCAAATTTTGCTGGAATGGTTTGCAGCGCCATGTCAAATTTGCCTTGCCCCTGAGGAACCAAAACAGTGGAAACCCCCAAAAGTGACCCCGTTTGTGAAACGACACCCCTGAAGGAATTTATCAAGGTGTATAGTGAGCATTTTAACCCCATGTGTTTTTTGGACGAATTTAGTGCAATTAGGCCATGAAACTGAAAAGCTACATATTTTCCGATAAGACTTGGACATTTTAAATTTGTACAAATAAAGGAGAAAAAGCACCCCAACATTTGAAAGCAATTTCTCCCGATTACGGCAATATCCCATAAGTGGTCATAAACTGCTGCTTGGACACACTGCAGGCCTCAAAAGGTAAGGAGCACCATTTGGAGCTCAAATTTTGCTGGAATGGTTTTTAGTGCCATGTCACATTTCAAAAGCCTCTGCGGGGCTAGAACAGTAGGCGCCTCCAAAACGTGACTTCCTTTGGGAAACTACATACCTTAAGGAATCTATCTAGTGGTATAGGGAGCATTTAGACCCCACAGGTCTTTTGCAGAATTTATTGGAATTAGGCGATAAAAATTAATATCACATTTTTTCCACTAAAAAGTTGCATTTTTTCATTTTCACAGGGGATAAAGGAGAAAAAGACGCCCAACATTTGTAAAGCAATTTCTACCGAGTACGGCAATATCCCATATGTGGTCATAAACTGCTATTTGGACACACAGCAAGGCTCTAAAGAGAAGGAGTGCAATTTAGTTTTTAGAAAGAGATTTTATAAAATTTATTTTCAGATACCATGTTGCATTGGAAAGCACTGAAAAATTACCCCATTTTGGAAACGACATCCTTGAAGAAATTTATCTAGAGATATTGTGAGGATTTTGACCCCACAAGTGTTTTGCAGATTGAAAATTGCCATTTTTCCACTGATATGCCATTTCAGTGACCAATTTTTTGTGCCCAGCTTGTGCCACTGGAGATACACACCCCATAAATTGTTAAGCAGGTTCTCCAGAATATAGTAACACCCCATATGTGGTCATAAACTGCTGTTTAGGCACACTGTCAGGCTCAGAAAGACCACCATTTGGCTTTTGGAGCGCAGATTTTGATTGGAAGTAGTTTTGTTTGGGGTTTTACTGGTATTTTAGGTTATAATGTGGGGGCATATGTAATCTGTGAGGGGTACATCAGGGTATATGTAAGCTGTGTGGAGTACATCAGGGTATATGTAAGCTGGGCGGAGTACATCAGGGTATATGTTAGGTGGGCGTAGTACATCAGGATATATGTAATCTGGGTGGAGTACATCAGGGTATATGTAAACTGGGCGGAGTACATCAGGGTATATGTTAGGTGGGCGTAGTACATCAGGATATATGTAATCTGGGTGGAGTACATCAGGGTATATGTAAACTGGGTGGAGTACATCAGGGTATATGTAAGCTGGGCGGAGTGCATCAGGGCATAATAGGATGATGTAATAATGGGGTGAATGAATAATAAAATTAATAATCCAAGGATTGGTGTGGTACGCTTTTAACCAATACTTTATGCACAGGACGGGTTTTTTGGGTATTATACAAAATACTGCGCTCCAGTATTTCCTAATTTTTTACTTCTTCACTAGCCTTATAAAGCCCTAAAGTCTCCTCATCTCCGCTGCATCTATGGGGTCCACCTGTGGGGTCTAGCAAATGATGACGTGGGGTTTTTAGTAAAAAACTACTGGACCTCAAAAATTAGTCTAGGCCTTCATTTAGCAGCATTTAGCATCATTGAGTTCTGAGAGGCATTACGTGTTCCATTAACTGAGCTGTGTGAGGGCTTGTTTTTTGTGGGACGAGCTGTAATTTTTATTGGTTCCATTTTGGGGTGCATGCGATTTTTTTTTATCACTATTTATTCCATTTTTTTGAGACGAGGAAACCAAAAAACAGCAATTCTAGCAATGTTTTGTTTGTAATTTTTTACAGTGTTCACCGTGCAGTATAAACAACATGTTAACTTTATTCTGTGGGTCGATATGATTGTAGCTATACCAAATTTATATAGTTTTTTTTTACATTTTACTACTTTCCCACAATAAAAATACTCTTTTAAAATAATGTTACCATTTTCTGATAGCCATAACTTTTTTATTTTTCAGTTGATATCGCTGTGGGATGTTTTTATTACTTAAAACTTTTATTTACTTATTGTTCTGAAACATTTTTTTTTTTACTTTTTAAATTATTTTTTTTTACACTTACTAGGGGACTTGAAGATCTGATATTCTGATCCCCTGTAAAATACACTGCACTACATATGTAGTGAAGTGTATTGTAACTGTCATTTTTCATTTGACAGTTAAGCCTATTAGGTCCTGCCTTGGGCAGGACCTAATAGGCTTCCGTACCTGGCCACCAGGATGCCGTTGATAGGCTTCCTGGCTGCCATAGGAACTATCGCAACCCACGATCTCTCGCGGGGGGGCGGTGGGGTACAGAAGGAGCCGGCATTGAAGGTGTTATATGGCGGCGATCGGCAGTAGGATGTTAGCTGTATATTGCAGCTGACACCCGCTGAAGATGAAGTGCTCACAGCTCCTGTGCCCGCTTCATCTTCATGACGGGTCTTTTACGTCGCATTACGGGAAGCTGCTTGTTATACCGACGTACCAGACCCGTCAATTTGAGGAAAGGGGTTAAATATCAGAAATAAAGGTCTGTCTATCACGGTACTTAATTCCTGCAGAACGTGGGGGTGTATACCATCTAGACCCGGTGATTTGGCTATTTTAGTGTTTTTAAGGTGACAATGTACTTCTTGATGGGTTAAGCAGGTGGCATGTCTTCTAACATCGGATTTCCATGTGTAAATACAGTAGAGAAAAAGGCATTTAAGAGATTGGACTTTTCCTCATCCTCCTCCACCATTATACCCAGATTATTTTCGAGAGGGCCGACACTTTCAGTTTTGAGTTTCTTATTATTTATGTATTTGAAAAATATTTTTGAGTTATTTCTACTTTCTTTGGCAATGAGCCTCTCTGTTTCAATCTTTGCTGCCTTTCTCTATTACACAACCTATTTTTTTCTTTATAATTGTTTTATTCTTCATCACTACCATCCTTCTTTAGTAGTTGGAACGCTTTCTTTTTATCATTTATTGCCTCCATTACTATTTATTTAAACACATCGGTTTCATCCTTCTTCTAGCTTGTTTATTCCCATAAGGTATATATTTTACACAGGACCTATTTAGGAGGCTTTTAAAAATGTTCCATTTAGTTTGCGTATTTTTATTTTTGAGGGCATTGTCGCAGTTTATGCACTTAAGGTCATCGCTTAGCCTACGAAAATTGGCCTTTCTAAAGTTTAGTGTTTTTGTAAGTACTCTACCAAACATCTTATTAAAGGCTACATGAAAACTTATTATGTTGCCGTCACTATTACCTAGGTGACCCCCAACCTGTACTTTTGATATCCTGTCTGGCCTATTGGTTAAAATTAGGTCTAGAAGTTCCCCCCTCCTTTTGGATCTTGCACCAGTAATGAAAGGTAATTGTCCCTAATTATTGTCAAAAACCAGTTTCCTTTGTTGGACCTGCAGGTTTCTGCCTCCTAGTTTATATCAGGGTAGTTAAAGTCCTTCATAATAATGACTTCATTATGATTTGCTGCCCCATCTATTTGCTTTATTAATTTATTCTTTGCTTCTTCCATTATATTTGGAGACTTCCATTATTTATTTGGAAACCCCTATCAATATTTTATTATTCTTTCTCCCTCCCCTTATTTCCACCCATAAGGACCCCACATGATAATTTCCCGCATAGATATCGTCACGCAGGATGGGTTTTAGGTAGGATTTTACATATAAGCAAACCCCTCCCCCTTTCTAATTAGTACGATCATTTCTAAACTGACTGTAACCCTGCATATTAACAGCCCAGTCATTACTATCATCCAGCCATGTCTCACTTATTCCCACTATGTCACAATTCTCCTCCATTATTATCAACTCTAATTCCTCAATCTTGTTATTGAGGCTTCTGGCATAAGTATACATGCACCTTATATGTTCATCCGTACCACTTTTCTTCTTATTCCTATGAACTGTAATAACCCATTCCTCTATTCCACCCCATATCAGTTTCTCAGCCCCAGCTCACTAGCTACGCTGTCCTCCCCTTCTATACAGTAATTGTCCTCCCCATTCCCTAGTTTAAACATGCCTCCAACATTCTAGCCATCTTTTCCCCCAACACAGCTGCACCCTCTCCATTTAGGTGCAGCCCATCACTACCAAAGAGTCCGTAGCCAACAGAGAAGTAGGCCCAAAGAACTCAGACTCCTCCTTCTTACACCAATTCTTTAGCCACTTGTTCACCTCCCTAATCACCCGTGGTACAGGCAGAATTTATAAAAGTACTACATTTGAGGTCCTTGCCCTGACCTTGTTACCCAAGTCCCTGAAATCATGTTTCAGGACCTTCCACCTACCTCTAACTTTGTCAATTGTGGCTATGTGCACCATGACCGCTGGGTCTTCACCAGCCCTTCGCAGTAATCTGTCAACCCGATCCGTGATATGCCAAACCTGAACGCCCGGAAGACAGTAAACTATTTGGTATTCCCGGTCTTTGTGACAGATTGCCCTATCTGTTCCCGCAATAGAGTCCCCCACTACCAGGACCTGTTTAGCCTTTCCTATGCTCCCATTCCCCTCCTTACTGGAGCAGACATTCCACTAGTTGCTAGAGATGGTGTCCTCTCCATGTTGTTAATTGCTTGCAGTGTTGAAAGTTGCTCACGTAGATCCAGAATCTGGGCTTCCAAATGGGCAATTCTCACACACCCTGCAAAGCAGTATGGTCTCTTAAATGGAGAATATTCATGGGACAGGATGTACACTGGGTAGCATTGGCAGCAATGGAGTTCATTGTGTCTAATGGGGATTTAACAATCAGTATACCATTGTAGGGAATAAAAAATAATACACTAAACACCCCAAGCAGCAATTTCTTCTAAAGTGACTTAATCTAAAGTCACTGAATCTTAAGTCATACTTAAGACACTGCACACTTGAAATCAATGCACACTCCCACGCTCACACACGTTTTTTGCCACTTAGCTGCAGTAACCACTGGCAGAAAAACATGGATATGATGACTGTGAATGTGAATGAAATATAAAACCATTTACGCTATTACATTAATTAAAATCATGGAAGACAATAGTGATGAGAGACATACAGCTAATCAATCTTCTGATTGTTGGTTACACTCTTATATCATTACTTCCAGGGCTCCTTGTTCTTCTTTAGGCTTAAAATAGTTCTTAATGACATTGTGTCAGGGGGCCCATGGACTCTCAACAGGACCGGCGTTAGGGGAGGAACAGGGCAATTGCCCAGGGTCCCCTGTTGCTACGGGGCCAAAAGCATGAGGGGGCATGCACAACCTGGCCCATAACATTTTTTCTAGCGACAGCTACATTTAGCTCGTATCTGCATCCTCAGGACGCAGATACAAATGAATACTATAGGCTGCAGGCCTAATGTGGCTGGGAGGACTCCCTGCGCAGGTTGGCATGATGACGTCACTGCATCATACTGGTCTGCGCAAGTGTCCTGTCCAAAGGATGTGCAGTGGAGCGGGAATGGGGCACGGTAAGTACAATATTTTTCTTGGGGGGGGGGGCTATGTGGCAACATACAGGGGGGGATTGCTGTGTGGCACTATATAAAAGGGAGGGGGCTGTATTGCCCTATATGTAAAGGGGGCTGTGTGGCACTATATACAAGGGAGGGGGTCTGTGTGGCCCTATTTACAATGGGGGAGCTGTGTGGCACTATATACAAGGGGGAGCTTGGTGGCCCTATATAAAAGGGAGGGGCTGTGTGGCACTATAACGGGGGCTGTGTGGTACTATATACAAGGGGAAACCTGTGTGGCACTATATACAAGGGGGGAGAGCTGTGTTTTATTTAGGGGCGCAGTGCATGGTGCTATTATATTTAGGGGCACTGTGTGTGGCACCATGATAATTTTATATTCGTTTATAGGTGTGGAAATATTGGAAAAGTGAGGAGTCGAAGACAACTGAGTTGCAAATTCTGAAGAAATGTGTCGTGGCTGGGAGACGTGGTCCTGAAGTCTGGAGCGGATGAAGGAGAAAAGAGGAAAAAAAACTACTAGAACTCGTCACCTGTGAGTCACTGGATTTATATAGAATCTCTCACCTCTCCTGACATGTTCATTATAGGAAATCCTTGTATTTCTCAAAAAGTCTTTGTGCAGTCCAGGACTGAGAGACAAATGGGTGTTACGATTCCCCTTGTCACGTGGATGTGTCCCTGCACAGTGTGATACTGTCATCAATGGTTGCAGGCTGTCAGTATGTAGGGACACAGCCCTTTGACAAGGGGAATTGTAACTCACATTTGTTAATGCTTGCAAAAAAAGGTAGTGTTAACAATAGTTACGGCGTGGAGAAGAAGGGCCCAAGTTTGGGTAACAGCCCAGGGCCTATGGTCTACTTTATCCTTCACTGACTATAGGCAACCATCTGCTATTGACTCTTACTGTCTTCAAATGCCATCATTAATCCTGCTTTGACTTTGTTCAGTAAATGTCACTTACAAAGACTGAAGATATCTCATCAGATCAAAGGCCCTTTTACACAGGCCAATAATTGGCTGAATGAGCGTTTGTACGAATGTTCCTAACCAATCATTGTCCAGTGTAAACACGGCAGTCGAGAAAAGGAAGAGACTATGATCCAGCGCTTGTGCGTAAATAAAAGGAATCAAAGTTCCAATTTTATTGAAAATCGAGTTAAAACTATAAATTCAAAGTGCTAAAGGGTGTATCGCAATTATATTTCACCTACGCGTTTCAGACACGTGCAGTGTCCATCATGGCATATGATGAAGGACACTGCACGTGTCTGAAACGCGTAGGTGAAATATAATTGCGATACACCCTTCAGCACTTTGAATTTATAGTTTTAACTCGATTTTCAATAAAATTGGAACTTTGATTCCTTTTATTTATGCACAAGCGCCTGATCATAGAGTCTTCCTTTTCTCTGCTATTGACTGCTGGCCGTGCGGAGATCCGAGCGTTTTTTGGACAAAGTCTACAAGCGGTGAGCTGGAGGATTCCTCCCCCCCTCTTTTCCCATATGGTCTTAAACACGGCAGTCATTAGCCGTGGAATAAACAAAGTCTCATTTGTCAGCTGATTGGAACGTTAATGTGGCCATAAAAATGGTTGCTCATCGGCAGCACATCTCTTTGTGTAAACGGGATGTGCTGCCTACAAGATGCTGATATATGCGGAAGAACGATCATTTATCCCCATACTCTCCCGATCATTGCTTTGTTTGAATGGAACAAATGAGCGCCGATCGAACAGCTGTATTCTATTTCATACCCATATACATTTTACGCCGCTCACCACTTATCATATTGTGAGTGCGATTTATTGGGAGGAAAAACCCGCAGCCCAAAAAATGTACTATAATTTACAGCAGAAATTGGCGTAAAATATAGCAGAAATCTTTTTCAGCCCATAGCCTTATAAAATGGCAGTCTTAGTAAATTCCCGGGCTATAGAGTTTGGCGGGCCGTAGGCTATGGACTATGCTAGGTTTTAAATATTTTCCCTTTTTGTAAGTATGGAATAAAAAGCGTGAAGTGATCTAGTCCAAAAAGTGTTGCACTATTTGTTTCCTTGTTCCCTCTTTGGAGATATAGTCTGGTGTTCGACTGGGCTTCTCTGGATCATAGCATCTCTGCATCCCTGTGTGGAACTACAAGTTGAAGAAAAATCCAAAATGCACATGATTTGGACTAAGGAATTGCCTTCTTGCATATAGGCTGGGGGATTTTGTACCCTTCGAAGATACATATCAGACTGTGGAACTGTCTTCTATACGACCGTCAGAGCGGTAAAACAATTGCTATATTTTATTTGTATTTGGGTGTTGAGGATTTCACCTAGCCTAATTTTGCCTGCCCCGGTCAAAATAACACATATTGAGTAAAGAACGGGGGTTATCTAATATTTTGCTTAGTAAATTCCTCCCAATGTCTTTCATTTCAGTGGCGGAATTGTGTTTGATTTTCAGTGACAAAAAGATTTTCAATACCCATGTAGCAGAAAAAATTAGCGCAGAATTCAAAGCATGCTGCGTATTTGCGAATCTGCAGCATGAATATTATGTTGCAAAAAATTGGTGTATTTTCTCAGCGGATTTCAACCTTTGCAATGTAGAATGTGAATTCTGTGGCAAATCCGCAGCTAAATCTGCAGAAAAAAATCCACATACTGAACACGTAGATTTTATGCAGGTTTGCCACAGCAGAAAATATCTGCCTTGTTTGGCATCGGTCTTAGCCCCTTTTTTTTTGTGAATTCAATACGTATTTGAAATCTAGTTATTACAAAAAAAAAATTTACTCTGGATTAAAGAAAAAAATGAAAAAAAAACAAAAACCTTACCTGATTCCCAGAAATTTTGGCTCTTCCCCAGGGGCAGACACAGTAGTTTCCATTTTAAGGCTATTCATGTGTGCAAGAGAGATTACTGTGGCAGACACATACCATGGCAGACCCATAAATGATGTCACAATAATCAACAAAGATATCCAGAAAAAATCCAAATGAAGGCCTGCACCTTTCTGCAAAACAAATAATTTTCATATAGCAGTCACTAATACAGTATGAAAAGATTTAACCCTTTGGCGACATGTGACCAGGTTGGATGGCACCCTGTGAGCAACTCTCTATTACTGCCCTCCACAAACCAAAAACAAAAAATTGACCACACATATAGACATGCACATACTGGAACATATATACTGTATATACATAAAGGCACATATATATGTACACACACATTCTGGAATATATACATACATAAAGGTAAATATATAGACATATATACGCACACACACACACACACACACACACACACACACACACACACACACACACACACACACACACACACAGGCACATACACACACACACACACACACACATAAATGCACAGACAGGAACATATACAAATACATACTGGCGAAATGTGAACAGGTTGGATGGCACCCTGTGAGCAACTCTCTATTACTGCCCTCCACAAACCAAAAACAAAAAATTAACCACACATATAGACATGCACATACTGGAACATATATACTGTATATACATAAAGGCACATATATATGTACACACACATTCTGGAATATATACATACATAAAGGTAAATATATAGACATATATACGCGCACACACACACACACACACACACACACACACACACACACACACACACATAAATGCACAGACAGGAACATATACAAATACATAAAAGACAAAAATTAAAGACTACTTAATTAAAAAAAGGAAAGACAGTTAAATTTATATTTGTTTTGGGTACTTAAAAAACCCCACTTTAATTTAGAAAAAAAACTAACTTTTCCTATTTTTACCCTAAAGTAAAAAAATTAAATTTACATAATTGGTATCACTGCATCCGTAAAAGTCCGAGTTAGAATTACCTCTCTTTAGGTCTTATTCAGAACTTTTTTCTTGCCCTGGCTTGCACCACCAATGGTAATAATAGTAAAAATAGGAAAAGGGGAAGGTATAAGGGAAAAGAAGGGCAAAAGTTACTAAGATCCCTAGATCTCTATAAAGAATACCACCATCAGAAGGCAATTAATGCCTATCAGGGAAAAATATGGTGAACGGTCCCTCAATAGCGAACACCAAAAGGATTCATTTCAGATCCCATTTATTATTTCTATTCTTAATTGTATTTAATATTTGTTGTTTGTTTGGTAGTGGTGTTATTGTTATTCGCCACCTATTAAGGCTTCTGCTGACTAGCAAAAGTAGGTATGGAAACAAATAAATGGGAATAGGAGGAAAGGCTGGGGTCAAATTGCTGCTGCATTACTGCTAGTGAGTAGTCCTATACATGAGAGCACGGTGACAGCTTGTATTGGCAGCATTTGATAAAACCGCGGCTGCTACTTTGAATGTGTGAGCTGCTACTATGTTTCACCCTTTAGGATATGTTCACACGCTTACTAAAAAACGTCTGAAAATACGGAGCTGTTTTCAAGGGAAAACAGCTCCTAATTTTCAGCCGTTTTTTTTTTTAGCATATAGAGTCAATGAAAAACGGCTCCAAAAGTCTCAAGAAGTGACATGCACTTCTTTTCCCAGGGAGTTTTTTTACGTGTCCGTTTTAAAAATGGCCGCGTAAAGAAACGGCCCGTCTGAACAGAACACAGTTTTTCCCATTAAAATGAATGGGCAGATGTTTGGAGGCGTTCTGCTTCCGATTTTTCGGACGTTTTTCGGCAGTTTACGGCCCGAAAATAAGCCGTGTGAACATATCCTGAGGCCTTATTCACACGAACGTGTTAAACGTCCGTGGGACGGCCGTTGAAACAGCGGCTGTCCCACGGACCTATTTAATTCAATGTGGCCATTCACACAGCCGTTGTTTCAACGGACCATGTGAAGGGTCCGTGGGAAAATAGGACATGTCCTATCTTTTCACGCATCACGCATCCCTCCATAGACTCTCAACTATGGTGGATGCGTGACATCGCGTCCCGCAGCGCTGAGCACAGATGCACCTCGGACGTGAAAAACTGCCATTTTTCACGTCCGAGATGCGCAGCGCTCGTGTAAATCAGGCCTTAGAGTAAACCCCCAGCCGCAGCGCACATTTGAAACAGTGTTATCAGTAAACTAATTGGTTAAGTGTGATATATTGTAAACAGATTTAAAGAGATCCTTTCACCTGCCCAAAAAACTGCAGCTGACATCTCAGTTAGGGTATGTGCACACGATGAGAGGCTTTTACGGCTGAAATGACAGACTGTTTTCAGGAGAAAACAGCTGCCTCGTTTCAGCCGTAAAAGCTCCTCCTCGTATTATGCGAGGCGTCTGTGACGCTCGTAAATCTTGAGCTGCTCTTCATTGAGTTCAATGAAGAACGGCTCAAATTACGTTGCAAAGAAGTGCCCTGCACTTCTTTGCCGAGGCAGTCAATTTACGCGTCGTCGTTTGACAGCTGTCAAACGACGATGCGTAAATTACAGGTTGTCTGCGCAGTACGTCGGCAAACCCATACAAATGAATGGGCAGATGTTTGCCGACGTATTGTAGCCCTATTTTCAGGCATAAATCGAGGCATAATACACCTCGTTTACGCCTGAAAATAGGTAGTGTGAACCCAGCCTAAGATTGCAGATGCCTCACAGATTCTGATGCTTTTTATTTTTTTCTTCTGACTAAAATATTTAACCTCTCTCTTTCTTCTGGTACCCCATACCAGGAGTGGCCTATCGCCATATGATGAGATGGGTAGCGCTTCTGTATCTCCTTGCCGCCGATGCCAGTGTACTCGCCAGCAGCTGGATGAGCCCGAGTTGGCGGATGAGCCCCTACCCGGTCAGACGGGTCCAGCTGGCGGGGTCACAGCACCTGAGCAGCCCGGTGGGTGTATTTCTCCTTCTTTGCCATATCCTGCAATTTTTATGTTGGGGGGTGGTTTAACTGCAGCGGCTTCGTCGGGTCGTCTAATGATGCTCCCTCGCGGGGGGGGACGCGGAAGGCCGTGGGTTAGCGGATTTGGTGGGTTGCTTGCGCGAGTTGGTCGAGCGGTTAAGTGGAGCTCCTGCTTCTGTTGTTCCGGTTATGTCCCCGACGGTAGTATGGGAAGGTCAGCATATGGTAGTGGGCGGTACACAGAGTCGGGGATCAGATTCGTTTAGACTATCAAGCTCGTGGAGAGGTTTACGTGTGTTTTGTACCTGAAGCAGGACGTCCGCAAGCGCATTTGGAAAGATGAATATTTGGACATTTTTTCTCTCTTGCCACTTGCAAAGTTTAAGGCCCCATGCACACAAACGTGTTTTTGCACCCGCAATTCCCCCGAAAATCCACAGGAGAATTGCGGCCACATTCATTCCTAAGGGGCCATGCACACGACCGTGGTTTCCAGGCTCATAGGAAACAATGCACGCGGCCATCTGCACGGCCCGCGATTTGCGGGCGGCTCGCAGCTGACACTCCTCCCCCGGCCGACCCGAAAATCACGGCCGTGCACATGGCTACGGTCGTGTGCATGAGGCCTAACTTGGACAAAAGCAAGCGGGATGAGAGTAAAACGGAGGAAGAGGAGCGTCGGCGGTATAGGTTAATTCCACAGACTTTCGTCAATTGGCTCCAGGCCTTTGCTATTTTGGCCAGTGTGATCAGCGAAAAGGCGCCGGAGAATTGCTCTGCACTTTTCTGTTACTTAGATGCGATCGGCGAGGCTCACCGGGTGTATGGCGGCCCTGCGTGGTTACGTTACGACGAGAAGTTTCGTCAGCGCAAAGCGGTTCGGCCATCCATACGGTGGGACAAAAAAGATATAGCCTTATGATTGCGGGTGACCGCTCCGGTTAAGCAGGGTCAGTCCTTTCTGAGGAGAGGCGGTTCATCCGGTCAGTCAAGTCAGTCCGGCCAGGGTGCAGGTTCAAATCTTGGGGTCTGCTGGCAATGTTCACACTGCAACGGACACTCTCACGGCGCTGCGAAGTGTTTGCGTAAAGGAAAACGATTGGGAGCCCAGCCCGGTTCTACTAGTCAAGGCGGTGACGTCAGTGAGGTTGGGAAGGATGGTCCCTTATCTAAATGATTATCCTGATAGGGCCGCGGCTAAGTTAATTTATGATGGGTTTAGTTTCGGTTTTGTTATACCCACTTCTCCTTATGTCGTCCCAGTTACACGGCGGAATCTTCGGTGCGCTTATCAGCATTCCTAAGTGGTTTCATCTAAACTCTGTAAAGAAGTAGCATTGGGTCGTACGGGGGGCCCCTTCATTGCTCCCCCGGTGGAGGTATCTGGTAGTTTCCTCTTTGGGCGTCGTGCCGAAGCGAGAACCCATCAAATTTCGCTTGATCCAACAATTATCTTTCCCAAAAGGGTCGTCGGCAAACGACGGCATCGACCCGGAGCTGTGTTCCGTAGTTTATACGTCATTTAATAAAGCAGCTGGTTTAGTTAGGTGGGCTGGTTGCGGGACTCTTCTGGCAAAAACTGATATCGAGGCGGTGTTTCGGCTGTTGCCAGTGCACCTTGACAGCCAACGGCTTCTGTTAGGATGTTTTTGGGATGGGGGTTTTATGTTGATCGGTGCCTTCCCATGGGTTGATTCCTCTCGTGCACGTATTTTGAGGCGTTTAGTTCCTTCATCGACTGGGTCACTAGAGAGGTAGCTGGGGTTGACTCATTGATACACTATCTTGATGATTATTTGTGTGTCGGCCCCAGAGGATCCCCTGTGTGCAGTAATCTATTGTATGCTTTACAAAAGGTCACAAGGGACTTCGGTGTCGCTTTGGCACCTGGAAAGACGGGAGGCCCTATCACTACTATTTGCTTCTCAGGGATTGAGATAGATGGAATGTAGACTCCCAGTGGATAAGTTGCGGGCCCTCGGCGACGAGGTTCGACGGGCATGTCATTTATGAAAAATTACATTGCGTAGTCTGCAGTCGCTGTTGGGAAGCTAAATTTTGCCTGTGGGATCATGCCGATGGGAAGGGTGTTTTGCCGGCGGTTGGCGTCCGCAACTACAGGTGTGAGGGAAACGTATCATTTTGTGCGACTAGGCAGCGAACATGGAGCCAATTTGCGGGTGTGGAATGATTTTCTCAGGCAATATAATGGCCAGTCCCTGTGGATGTCGCGGGTGCTCGATAAGTTCGATTTAGACCTCTTCACAGATGCGGCAGGGGGTTTGGTGCTTACTGCGGGGGTCAATGGTGCGTTGGCCGTCGAGCTGGGTGGCCTGCGGTCTTACAAAGAATCTGGCCCTGCTCGAGTTGTTCCCCATCGTGGTTGCCGCGACCAATTGGGGGGATAGGCTCAGGGACAAGAAGGTTCGCTTTCACTGCGACAATCTCGGGGTAGTGTTGGCGATCAATAACATTACTGCGTCCTCTACACCTGTTGTGCAATTGCTTAAGCATTTAGCAATTGTTTGCTTGTCATTGAATGCGTGGGTGGTGGCAGCTCATGTGCCGGGTGTATTGCTGTGCGACTGTTTTCGACAGCTGGCATCAGGTGCGGAACCAATCGGCACGGCCTTTGTCAGCTGGTTTCCATTCAGCAGGCAGGTTAATTGAGAAGTCTTTGGCGGGATCATTTCATTTTCCCTCCTTTGCTCGCTTGGGTTGGCAGTAGATGCGGTGTGCTGTTTGGGTTTTGAGATAAAGTTGTTTCGACTTGCTTTTTCTCTGGCGTTTTTCGGAGCTCGCAGGTTGGACGAGCTGATCTCTCCTAGCACATCTCACGCGGGGGGTCTTAGACGGGATGATGTTGAGCTATATGATGATAGACTGAATTTCGTATTGCTTCGGTCAAAAACGAATCAACTAGGTCGGGGTAAGCGGATAGTTTTGTTATCTCCCCCGGAGGTGGCCGTTTGCCCGGTGCGATGCATGCACGACTTTGGCCCTCTGGATAGCTTGCCGGACGCGCCATTGCTGCGTCATGGGGACGGTACTTTTCTTTCTAGATTCCAGTTGTGTGCAGTGTTCAAGAAGTGTTTGTCGGAAGCGGAGGTTAGCTCAGAGGGTTATGCTTCACATTCCTTCCTCATCGGTGCAGCGACCGAGGCGGTGCGCTGGGGGTTCAACGAGCTGAGCGTTTGACGCATTGGGAGGTGGGAATCCAACAGGTTTAGGTCATATGTTAGCCCCCATTTGTTGTAAGTGATGCTTTGGTGATTATACTTTCTATGTTGTATGGCGGTGGGTTATGTTGTTGTGACCATGGTGTGTTTGCTTATGGATGTGCACGTATGTTTTTTCTTTCATTTCAGGTGCCTGCCCATTTCTAGTGTGGATATTGGGGCATTCTTTCATTCACTGGGGCGCCCTGAGGGCAGATGTCTGCCCAGACGGCCGCCAACTGAGGATCCCGCGGGTCAACGCAGTCTTGCCTTGGCTGGGATTCCGAGGTTTGATGTGGAGCTGGGTCTTGCCCGAGTTCCACATTTATTCACAACTAGATAGGGTTCCTGAGATCCTGGTCTTGCATGTTGGCAGGAACGACTTGGGTGTTCGCCCATTTCACGAGCTCATCTGGGACATTCGGATCCGCCTGATCCGTTGAACTGATTAACAAGGCCCGGATAAAGGTGATCAGTTTCTGTTTTTGTGGCCAGGAATGGGGGTATTTGTGTCCGCCATAGAGACTTAGAGTCTGGCAACGACAATTTCTGGAGGGGTGACGGGGTACTTCTTAACGAGGTTGGTGCGGATTTGTGGAGTTTGGCCTTGGCAGGGGGGAAGATCACTTTCTATGTGGAGGGACTCACAGGCTTGAGGTAGTCAAGGGCCTGTTTCGCTGTGGCGGGGGGAGTCCTTGAGGTTGGTCAGTACAAACTGGTGGGTGGGTTGCATCGGGGGTATGCATCCTCCAAAAAAATTATTATTTGGAAGAATTCTTCGGGTGTTATCCCTTTGAAGCGGGTTTCTGGTCAGAGCCATCAGCAGAGGTGATCGGTACTTCCGAGCCAGGTTACGGCTGGAGGTGGTTGCAGATGGCTATCTCAATTAATCAAAGTAATAAAAAATATATATATATTAAAAGTTCAAAAAAAAACTCTTTTCCCATTTTCACCCTAGAGCACAGTAAAAAAAAAAAATATAAACATAATTGGTATCGCCGCATCCGCAAAAGTCTGAACTATTACAATGTATCATTATTTAAAACGCACAGGGAACTCTGTAAAAAAAAATTGTAAAGCCAGAATCTGTATTTTTTGGTCACCTAATCTCCCACAAAAAATTAAAAAGTGATCAAACCATAGCATGTACACCAAAATGGTATTATTAAAATCTACAGCTTATCCTGCAAAAAATAAGCCCTCATACCACTTAATCGACGGAAAAATAAAAAAGTTATGGCTCTCGGAATTTGCGAACCAAAATAAATTTTCTTTTTTACACTTGGTTTTTACTTGTAAAAGTAGTAAAATATAGAAAAAACTATATATATTTGGTATTGCCATAATCTTATTGACCCAAAGAATAAAGTTAACATGTTGTTTTAATTGCACAGTGAATTCCGTAAAAACGACGCGCAAAAAAAGCATGGAGGAATCACTGTTTTGTTTCATTTTTTACCCCACAAATAATTTTTTTCCCTTTTCCTAGTACATTATATGGCAAAATAAATGGTGCTACGAAAAACTACAACTCCTCCCGCAAAAATCAAGCCCTCATGGTACTATATCGATGGAAAAATAAAGACGTTATGGCTTTTGGAAGGTGGGGAGGAAAAAACTAAAATGAAAATCTGAAGGGCTGCGGCGGGAAGGTGTTAAGCAGCTGACGCACTCCCCACCAATAAATTCATCAACATGGCATTTACTACCATGTGAATCAGTGATTCGAGTCGGGGCCTGAGCGCTCTGGCATGTGTCTGCGATCACACTCTCACACTTGGGCTGGATTCACACGAGCGTGGCGTCTGGCAGCAGCAGCATATGATGCGCGGCTGCGTGCTTTTCACGCAGCCGCCATCATTATGACACTCCATTTGGATGTTTGTAAACAGAAAAGCACGTGGTGCTTTTCTGTTTACATTCAGAGTTTGACAGCTGTTGCGCGAATCACGCAGTTCGCACGGAAGTGCTTCCGTGCGACATGCGTGGTTTTCACGCACCCATTGACTTCAATGGGTGCGTGTTTCGCGCAAAACGGCCAAAGAACGGACATGTCGTGACTTTTTTCAGCGGATTCACGCTGAGTAAAAATCACGCACATGTCTGCACGGCCCCATAGACTAATATAGGTCCGTGCAACACGCGTGAAAAACACGCGCGTTGCACGGACGTAATTCCCGTTCGACTGAATAAAGCCTCGGGGGGAGGATAATGTAGCAGTGCTGGTATTGTGCATTGATTACAGCATAGATTCCCTAACCTTACCCACAATTGTTCTATCCCTGAACTGATGCCGGGTTCGTCCCATGCTCTGTATTCCTGTCGGCTTGCTCCGTGGTCGGCTGGGAGCAGAGCACGCAACTGACATTATAATAGATCACACTTACAATAGATCACACTTAGGCCTCATGCACACTTCCGTCGGCCGGTGTACGGCCGTTAATGACGGTCCCGTCACACACAGGCTGCACACGGATGGCTTCCGTGTGCAGCCCGTTGTTTCACATACCAAATTCAATCCAAAGACCGAGATTGTTCCGTCAAAAACGGGCAGGAGTAGGACCTGCACTACTTTTGACGGAATGGCCGTACGGTTCCGTTAAAACAATGGAAGTGTGCATGGCCCGATTGAAATGAATGGATTCAGGGTGCTATCAGTGACAAAAACAGGAAAAAACTGAAGTGGGCATGAGGCATTACAATAGATCACACTTAGACCTTATTCACACGAACGTGTCCATTTTGCGCGTGCAAAAAACGCTGCGTTTTCAGTGTGGTATCTGTATATGGTGCGTGGCTGCGTGATTTTCACGCAGCCGGCATCATTATGACACTCTATTTTTATGTTTACAAACATAAAAGCAGGAGGTGCTTTTCTGTTTTCCTTCATTTATTTTACTACTGTAGCGCGAATCACGCGCGGCACCCGGAAGTGCTTCCGTGTGCCGAGCGCGATTTGCACAGACCCATTGACTTCAATGGGTGCGTGCTGCGCGAAACACGGGCAAGTATAGGACATGTCGTGAGTTTTACGCAGCGGACATACGCTGCGTGAAAATCACGTCCTGTCAGAACGGCCCCATTGGCATACATAAGTCCGTGCGTCGCGCGTGATTTCCATGCACGTAGCACGGACGTAATACACGTTCATGTGAATAAGGCCTTACAATAGATCACACTTAACCAATTAGTTTACTGATAACACTGTTTCAAATGTGCGCTGCGGCTGGGGGTTTACTCTAAGGGCTTATTCAGATGAACGTGATATACGTCCGTGAAACGCGCAGGATTTTCACGCGCCTTGCACGGACCTATGTTAGTCTATGGGGCCGTGCAGACTGTCCGTGAGTTTCACGCAGTGTGTGTCCGTATATTTTTGCGTTTTTTGCGCATCACGCACCCTTTAAAGTCAATGGGTGCGTGAAAATCACGCGCAGCACACGGAAGCACTTCCGTGTGACGCGCGTGATTCGCACAACAGCAGTAAAAACTATGAATGTAAACAGAAAGGCACCACGTGCTTTTCTGTTTACAAACATACTAACAGAGTGTCACAATGATGGCGGCCACGTGAAAATCACGCAGCCACGCATCATACGCTGCTGACACACGGAGCTGTTCCGTTTGGAATTTTGAGGCAGATTTTTCTCTGCCTGAACGCAGATTTTCGCTGAGTTTTTCGTGGCGTTTTTCACCCACGGCCATTGAGCGCTGCAGGCAAAAAACACCGCGAAATACGCTTTCTCTGCCTCCCATTGATGTCGATGGGAGGTCAGAGGCGTAAACGCACGAAGATAGGGCATGTCCCTTCTTTTTACCGAGAACCGTTTTTTCCGCTCGTGGGAAAAAAAACGCCTCCGCCTCCCATTAAAATCAATGGGAGGCATTTTCGGCCGTCTCTTGGCGTGTTTTCCGACGCGGTTTCCGTGTCAAAAAGACTGTGTGAAATGACCCTAAAGGGTGAAACTTAGTAGCAGCTCACACATTCAAAGTAACAGCCGCACAGTTTTATCAAATGCTGCCAATACAAGCTGTCACCGTGCTCTCATGTATAGGACTACTCACTAGCAATACAGCTGCAATTTGACCCCAGCCTTTCCTCCTATTCCCATTTATTTGTTTCCGTATCTACTATTGCTAGTCAGTAGAAACTTTAAGTAGCAGTCAAGCTGGTGAATAACAATAAGGCTGGATTCACACGAGCACATTACGTCCGTAATGGACGGACGTAATTCGGCCGCAAGTCCCGGACAGAACACACTGCAGGGAGCCGGGCTCCTAGCATCATAGTTAGGCCTCATTTACACGAGCGTAATATACGCGCGTGCGATGCGCGTGCTTTTCACGCGTGTCGTACGCACCTATATTACTCTATGGGGCAGTGCAGACAATGCGTGAATTTTGCGCAGCGCGAGTGTGTTGCGTAAAACTCACGACATGTTCTATAATCGTGCATTTTTCACGCATCACGCACCCATTGAAGTCAATGGGTGCGTGAAAACCACGCATGCCGCACGGAAGCACTTCCGTGCGAACTGCGTGATTCGCGCAAGAGCTGTCAAACTGAATGTAAACAGAAAAGCACCACGTGCTTTTCTGTTTACAAACATCCGAACGGAGTGTCTTAGAGATGAGCGAACCGAACTTCACCGGGTTCGGTCGAACTCGTTTTGACCGAACCCGGCAGGAGACAGTCACTGTCCAGGGTGCTGAAAGAGTTAAACTGGTTCAGCACCCTGGAAAGTGACTTCCGATCTCAATATACGTGAACGTGTAAAAAAAAAAAAAAGTTCTGACTTACCGATAACTCCCGGCTTCTTCCTCCAGTCTGACCTCCCGGGATGACAATTCAGTCCAAGTGAGAGCTGCAGCCAATCACAAGCCAAGCACAGGCTGCAGCGGTCACATGGACTGCCGCGTCATCCAGGGAGGTGGGGCCAGATGTCGAGAGGCGCGTCACCAAGGACGCGTCACCAAGGACGCGTCACCAAGGCAACGGCCGCTAAGTTCTCGGTAAGTACGAACCTCTTTTTTTTTAAACAGGTTACTCGATATGGTGATCGGAATGCACTGTCGAGGGTGCTGAAAGAGTTACTGCCGATCAGTTAACTCTTTCAGCACCATGGACAGTGACTGACGTCGACTAGCCTCATCTCTATGATGGCGGCTGCGCGAAAATCACGCAGCCGCGCATCATATACGGATGACACACGGAGCTGTCAAGTGCCTTTTGCGCACGCAAAACGCTGCGTTTTTTCCGCGCGCAAAACGCACACGCTCGTGTAAATGAGGCCTTATGTACGATGCTAGGAGTCCCTGCCTCTCTGTGGAACTATTGTCCCGTTCCGAAAACATGATTACAGTACGGGACAGTTGTCCTGCAGCGAGGCAAGGACTCCTAGCATCGTACATAAGTATGATGCTAGGAGCCCGGCTCCCTGCAGTGTGTTCGGTCCCGGACTTGCGGCCGAAATACATCCGTCCATTACGGACGTAATGTGCTTGTGTGAATCCAGCGTAACACCACTACCACACAAACAACAAATATTAACCCCTTAGTGTACAAGCAATTTTTTTGTTTTCATTTTCGTTTTATACACCCTGCCTTTTATGAGCCATAACTTTTTTATTTTTTCATCAATGGAGTGGTGTGAGGGCTTTTTTTCTTTCTTTTTTTTTGCGGGAGGTCTTGTAGTTTCTACTGGTACCGTTTAAAGTACCATATAATGTATTGGGAAACTAAAAAATATAATCTAAGTGGTCTGTAATTGGAAAAAACTGTGATTCCTCCATTTTCTTTTGGGTTTCGTTTTTACATCTTTCACCGTGCGGTAAAAACAACAAATTTACTTTATTCTGCTGGTCAATACGATTACGGCGATACCAGATTTCTATATGTTTTTTTTAAAAAAAGAAGGTTTTCTTTCCATATTCTGAAAGCCATAAAATTTTTATTTTGCCATGGATTGAGCGGTGTGAGGGCTTATTCTTTGCGGCACAAGCTGTGGGCTTAATTGGTAGCATTTTTGGTACGTACAACTTTTTGATGACTTTTTATTTAAAAAGATGTCACCGCTAAGTTGACAAAAGAAAAACAGCGATTCCAGCGTTTTATATTTTTTTGTTTTTACGGCATTTACCATGCGGATTAAATAATGGTATATTGTAATACTTCGGACTTTTAGGCTGGGTTCACACGTGGCGGAATTTCACTTAAATTCCGCTGCGGACACTCCGCAGCGTTAATCCGCAGCGGAGCCGTTTCTCCATTTCCTTCCACTTCTATTTAGAAGTGTTCGTTTAGACGAGGCGTAAAATTCCGCTGCGGAGCATAGGCTGCGGAGCGGAATTTGGTGTCCGCAGCATGCTCTGTCTGTTGCGGAGCAGTGGCGGACTCATGGCGGAATTTCTCCATTGACTTCAATGGAGATTCTAATTTCCGCAATGAAGTCCGCAGCTGTCATGCACATGTTATGTGTGCTGCGGATGCGTCCTGCTTTTTTAACTTGACATTTCTTCATTCTGGCTGGACCTATGTATTTCTAGGTCTACAGCCAGACTGAGGAAGTCAATGGGGCTCCCGTAATGACGGGAGCGTTGCTAGGAGACGTCAGTAAATAGTCACTGTCCAGGGTGCTGAAAGAGTTAAGCGATCGGCAGTAACTGTTTCTGCACCCGGGACAGTGACTACCGATCCCAATATACAGCAACCTGTAAAAAAATATAAGTTCATACTTACCGAGAACTCCCTGCTTCTGTCTCCAGTCCGGCCTCCCAGGTTGACGTTTCAGTCTAAGTGACGGCTGCAGCCAATCACAGGCCAAGCACAGGCTGCAGCGGTCACATGGACTGGCGCGTCATCCAGGGAGGTCGGGCTGGATGCCGAAAGAGGGACGCGTCACCAAGACAACGGCCGGTAAGTATGAAATTCGTTTACTTTCACTAGGGAAAGTGCTGTCCCTTCTCTCTATCCTGCACTGATAGGGAGAAGGGAAGCACTTTTCCCGCAGTCCGCAGCAGCTAGTCCGCATCAATTTTCTGCACATTTTGTGCAGATCCGCAGCCGTAATCCGCAACCCGGATTAGGTGCGGCATTGATGCGGACAGTTGCGGAGGAAATCCGCCACGTGTGGTCATGCCCTTACTGACACAGTGATACCAATTTTGTTTATTTTTTTAATTTTTACATTACTAAAAGGGAAAAGGCTTTTTTTTTAACTTAATTATTATTTTTTTAAATATTTTACAACTAAAAGCTTTATTTAACTTTTTTTTACACATTCCATTAGTCCTCCTAGGGATTGTTGGATTGACCGCAGCAGTTGAGGGGTTAAACGGCCAGGAACAGCGCGATCGCTGTTCCTGGCCGCTAATCCATTTGTCGGGTGTCGGCTGTAACCATATGATCATTTGTACCTGATGAAGGGGCCAGTACGGCCTTAAAACGTGTCGTTTTATCTGTACAATTAAAACTCAGTTTGACCATGGCTACGCCCTCGATCATTCCGTTTTGAAAGTTCCCCATTTCTCCAATACACACAGCGAAGCTATCATGACTTTCAGATCGGAATTTGGGCGGCAACCCCACCTCAAGTATTCCACTATATTCCTAGGTGGATCCTTGGAGCACGTTCTTTTGGATGTTATGCACCCAGCGTAACATTACAAGGTCAGCATATTTGACCATCGCTTCTCATTTCCTTGAGACTACTGGTTCATGCACTATGTGCGCTTTGTCCTCTTTTTTTCTTTTATAGTGTGATTATACTGTGTGGGAGCATTAAAGAGTCAATATACTGTGTGGGAGCATTAAAGAGTAATTATACTGTGTGGGAGCATTAAAGGGTCATTATACTGTGTGGGAGCACTAAGGTGTCATTATACTGTGTTGGAGCATTAAGGGTCATTATACTGTGTGGGAACACTTAGGTGTCATTATACTGTATGGCGGGCCCACAGTATTGAAGCTCACTCAGATGTGTTTTGCTCCCTCTGTGCTAAACCCTTATCTACGCCTCTGATGGCTGCTGATGGACAGTTTGTGTCACATTACCCACCATCAGCGGCTATAATCGGGCCTCAGTGTTTCACAGCAGAAGGATACCTTGAGAATACTCCCTCCGCCGCCCACACAATTATCCTTGTTTTCCATGTTGCAGGGACTTATTTTTCGAATGGAGCTAACAGGATGCTGGATTGCAGGGAAGGAAATAATACCTTTTTACTGGGATATTGGTATTTTTCTGTCTTGTTGCAGAGGCCATTATTGTGAGGGTATGTTCACACGGCGGGGGTCCGTAACGGCTGAAATTACGGGGATGTTTCAGCCTGAAAACATCCCCGTAATTTCAGCTGTTCCGGCATGTGCAGGCGCTTGAACGCCGCGTCAATTACGGCCGTAATTAGCGCGGCTATTCATTGGAGTCAATGAATAGCGGCTCCAATTACGGCCAAAGAAGTGACAGGTCACTTCTTCTACGCGGGCGTCTATTTACGCGCCGTCATTTGACAGCGGCGCGTAAATATACGCCTCGTGTGAACAGACAAACGTCTGCCCATTGCTTTCAATGGGCAGATGTTTGTCAGCGCTATTGAGGCGCTATTTTCGGGCGTAATTCGGGGCAAAAACGCCCGATTTACGTCCGTAAATAGGCCGTGTGAACATACCCTGAATGTAAAAACAGGAATTTCAGCCATATTGGCTGAAAATCAGTATCTCAGAAACCGATGACTGTCACATTGCCAGCTTGCTCAATCAAGTTGCTTAGAAGCTAATTCAAAAGTGAGAACCAACATGGCTACATTTCCTGTTAACACTTGCAAAAACACGACTAAATAGAAAAATGGAAATATACAGTATCTGTAAATAAAAGAAAAATAATTATCAAATTTTGGCAATCACTCTAACTCCTGATTTACGAATATGTAGCCATTTTAGTTGAAATCCTCTCGAAGGCTGGGTACACACAGAGTTTTTTGCAGGCAGAAAATCTACATCAAAATTCCGTTTGGAAGTTTGAGGCAGATTTTCCTCTGCTTGCACGCCGCGGTGTTTTTCGCCCGCAGCCATTGAGCGACGCGGGCATAAAACGCCGCAAAATACGCTTTCTCTGCCTCCCATTGATGTCAATGGGAGGTCAGAGGTGTAATCGCGCAAAGATAGGGCATGTCCCTTCTTTCTCCCGCGAGCCGGTCTTACCGCTCGTGGGAGAAAACCGCCCCCGCCACCCATTGAAATCAATGGGAGGCATTTTCGGCCGTTTTTTGGCGAGATTTGCGAAGCAATGTCCGCGTCAAAAAACTTGTCAAAAAACTCAGTGTGAACCCAGCCTAACTGAGAAGCCTAAGGTCCTGTTCACACAGAGTTTTTTTGCAGGCAGAAAATATCTGCCTCAGAATTCCTTTAGGAATTTTGAACTGCCTGTACGTATTTTTCCGCATTTTTTTTGCGTCCTTTTTCTGCCATTACCTTCAGCTTGTACTCCTTGCGGTTAAGGATTACTGCAGTGATTTGCTGGTCCATGAATAAAAGGATTGTGATCAAAATTGCTGGAATGCCAGACAGAAGGCATACCCACCATGGATTTTCCCCAAAGGGATATACAAACCAACCTCTGTTGGGGTTTGTCGGCTATAACAACAAAAAGAAAAATTAAATAAATCAATTTAATAAAAGACAATTATGATACTTCATTTATATATAAGTTATATACTATAGTTTACACAGGTTCTTGAAAAATCACTGCATTGCTCTTTTTCTTTCTTTTTTGTATATTTACAGTCCTTTAACACAATTGTACATGACAGCAAGAAAGACCAAAAACAACATAAATAAGAAAAGGAAAAAAAAAAAAAGAAAATCTATCTATCTACATATACATTTTACCAAAATGGCACCTTTTCAGATCATCTTTATAAAGAAACACTGGCCAATTTGCGTACCTGTACGGCTGACGTGCATCTACTTGTCTCACCACTGCTGGACTCTCAATAATGGTCTGCACACAATGGGCAACATTTTAGGGTGCAGTCAGAGGCAGCAGATTTTGTTCCAGTTCCAGTCATCTGAATGGGGTTACTTCTGCAGCAGGTGTATGGATTTCTACATAATCCAATCAGAGAAGTGGAACTGATTTTAAGTCGCAAAAAAATTCTGCAACAAAACCTACCGCATGTGACTGTACCCTTAAAGGGACAGGCACTTGACAGCTGTTGATGCTCAGCCTATGTCAGATGACCTTTGATTATTACAACATTCTCAGAATTGCAACACCTTTCCTGTTCATTTGTAAAGATGTTTGTTGTTTGCTATTTTGAATTTGACCCAGACTATTCCATGACATCCTTTTGATCGCTGCCTGTATCTGTTTTATTGTGTTGCATGAACTCTGCCAGTACTAAACTCGGATTTGTATGACCATACTTGTGTTTATGGATTCTGATACCATGCTTTGGAAATAATATCTGCAAGCCATCAATGGTTGGTGTTGGAGACAACTCCAGTCACACAAGCTGGGGATTCCCTGTGCAAAGTCCATACCTGTGAGGGGAGTTTAAGAGTGTATTCGAACGTTGAGTACATTTGCACTGCGGCTTGGGACACAGCTAATCCGCCGCAAAATCCACATGTGTTACATGTGGATTTTGATGCGGATTTGCCACAAACTAGCACGTCTGTGGTAAATCCGCATCAAAATCTGCAAATTGCACAGACAGATTTTGCTTCACATTTGCTGCAACCAAATACTTTGCGGAAAAATACGCCTTCAAGTGAAAATTGCAAAATACTTTAAATTCCTGCCCCGTTTCAGTCCTAATCCAAACTTAATAGTGTCCAGAGGCCTGACAAAAATACAAAATCTAAAAACTGTGTGGCTCATTACCATTCTATATTTTGGATTAAAGCTTTCTACATGTGAAAAGAATACATTTTACCGAAAAACAACATAATGAAGATGTAAAACCACATAGTTAGGCCTCATTTACACGAGTGTGTGCGTTTTGCGCGCGCAAAAAACGCTGCGTTTTGCGCGCGCAAAAGGCACTTGGCAGCTCCGTGTGTCATCCGTGTATGATGCGCGGCTGCGTGATTTTCGCGCAGCCGCCATCATAGAGATGAGGCTAGTCGACGCCCGTCACTGTCCAAGGTGCTGAAAGAGCTAACTGATCGGCAGTAACTCTTTCAGCACCCTCGACAGTGAATGCCGAACACAATATACACCAACCTGTGAATAAAAAAAGACTTTCATACTTACCAAGAACTTCCTGCTTCCCCCAGTCCGGGCTCCCGGCCGTTGCCTTGGTGACGCGTCCCTCTCTTGTCATCCGGCCCCACCTCCCAGGATGACGCCGCAGTCCATGAGACCGCTGCAGCCTGTGATTGGCTGCAGCCTGTGCTTGGCCTGTGATTGGCTGCAGCTGTCACTTTGACTGAACTGTCATCCCGGGAGGTCGGACCGGAGTTATCGGTAAGTCAGAACGTCTTTTTTTTTTTACAGGTTCATGGATTTTCGGAGCGGAAGTCACTGTCCATGGTGCTGAACCAGTTTAACGCTTTCAGCACCGTGGACAGTGACTGTCTCCTGACGTCGCGTACCCGAACATTTTTTACCGGTTTCGGTCAAAACGAGTTTGGCCGAACCCGGTGAAGTTCGGTGCGCTCATCTCGAATTTGACACTCCGTTTGGATGTTTGTAAACAGAAAAGCACGTGGTGCTTTTCTGTTTACATTCAGGAGTTTGACAGCTCTTGCGCGAATCACGCAGTTCGCACGGAAGTGCTTCCGTGCGGCATGCGTGGTTTTCACGCACCCATTGACTTCAATGGGTGCGTGAGTGCGCGAAAAACGCACGATTATAGAACATGTCGTGAGTTTTTTTCTGCGCACACGCGCTGAGCGCAATTCACGCATCGTCTAAACTGCCCCATTGACTAATATAGGTGCGTACGACATGCGTGCAAAGCACGCGCGTCGCACGCGCGTATAATACGTTCGTGTAAATGAGGCCTTACATAGTGGATAAGGTTGAAAAAAGACACAGGTCCATCAAATTCAACCTATAATACTACCATGTCAATCCAGAGGAAGGCAAAACCCTACATGAGGCAGATGCCAATTTCCTCATCAGGGGAAAAATTCTCCCTGACTCCAAATATGATATCAGAATACAGTAAATCCCTCGATTAACATCCCATCTCCATAATCTAGTACCCATGAACCAACCATAAAGACATCCTGTGGCAGAGAGTTACAAAGTCTCACTGCCCTTACAGTAAAGAATTCCTGTCTATGATTATGGTGAAATCTTCTTTCCTCTAGACGCAGAAGATGACCTCCTGTCATGGTCACAGGTCCAGGTGTAAAAAGATCATTGGAAAGATCTCTGTACTGTCCATTCATATATTTGTACATTGTAATTAGATAGCCCCTAAGCCGTCTTTTTTCTAAACTGAATAAAACCCAAGTTAATAACCTTTTTTGGTAATACAATCCACCTATTCCCTTAACCCCTTCCCGACATCCGGCATATATATACCGCACTGTCGGGAAGAGGTACCTGCAAAGCACAGTACCATTACGTCGCAGTGATAGTGCGGGCTCAGAAGCAGAGCCCGCACCATCACTTTCAGGTGTTAGCTGTATATTACAGCTGACTCCCTGCTGTAAAGGCCAGTACCGTAGCTAGTCTCCAATCCAGCCGATTAACAGGGTTCGACATGTGGTGGAACGGGTGGACAAATTGCTGGGAGGGCTTGGTGACGATCCAGCTGTTGTGGTCCATGTAGGTACCAACGACAGAATAAATGGTAGGTGGAGGAGCCTTAAGAATAATTTTAAAGAACTAGCCTACAAGCTGAAGGGAAGGTTGTATTCTCAGGAATACTGCCTACGCCATGTGCATCACAGGAAAGACAGCGGGAGCTCAGGGATTTAAATGCATGGCTTAAGTCTTGGTGTAGAGGAGAAGGCTTTGGGTTCCTAGAACACTGGGCTGACTTTTCATTGGGATACAAACTGTATTCTGCAGACGACTTGCACCTAAATGGAAGGGGGTCCGCTGTGCTGGGGGAGAGAATTCTAGCTGGGGTGTTGGAATATTTAAACTAGGGCTGAGGAGGGAGGTCAATGTAGAAAAAAAAAGGGGTAGTCAGGTTAGAGAGGGGTCAGACTTTATTGGTGGGGGGAGAAACAGACTGTGGGGAGAGGACTAGACAACAGGATAAGGAGATCCTTTGTTACAAAACAGCAGTGTAAATAAAATTGCCCAAATAATGTAAAATCACATTTCTGATAATAAAAGTGAAAAACTGAAAGGCAAGTTAAACTGTATGTTCACAAATGCCAGAAGTCTAGCAAGCAGAATGGGGGAGCTGGAGGCCTTGATACTGGAAGAAAATATAGATATAGTTGGTGTTGCTGAAACATGGCTAGACTCTTCACATGACTGGGCTGTAAATCTACAGGGTTTTACACTGTTTCGGAAAGACAGGACAAATAGGAAAGGCGGTGGTGTATGTCTGTATGTGAGAAGTGATATGAAGGTGAGTGTGAAAGAGGCAATAGTGGGTGAAGACTGTGAGGAGGTTGAAACCTTGTGGGTGGAACTAGAAAGGGAGGTAATCACTGAAAAAATTACTTTTGGTGTAATCTATAGACCCCCCAATATAACTGAGTAGATGGAAGGGCAGCTATATAAACAGATGGAGCGGGCTGCACAGGCGGGTACAGTAGTGATAATGGGAGATTTTAATTACCGGGATATTAATTGGAGTCATGGTTCGGCTTCAACTGCAAAGGGGAGACATTTCCTCAACCTGTTGCAGGAAAATTTTATGGGCCAGTTTGTGGAAGAGCCGACTAGAGGTGAAGCTCTGTTGGATATGGTCATTTCTAATAATCCAGATCTTGTTGGGAATGTCAATGTTCGTGAAAACCTTGGCAACAGTGATCACAATATAGTTACATTTTACCTATACTGTAAAAAACAAACACAGGCTGGGAGGGCAAAAACATTTAATTTTAAGAAAGCCAATTTCCCCAAGATGAGGGCTGCAATTCAGGATATAGACTGGGAAGAACTAATGTTAAATATAGTTGGAAAAAATACAAAGAAGAGCAACGAAACTAATTAGGGGCATGGATAATCTAAGTTATGAGGAAAGATTAAAATAATTGAACCTATTTAGCCTTGAAAAAAGACGACTAAGGGGGACATGATTAACTTATATAAATATATCAATGGCACATACAAAAAATATGGTGAAATCCTGTTCCATGTAAAACCCCCTAAAAAAACAAGGGGGCACTCCGCAGAGGCGACAAGCCTTTTTCACTGTGAGAACTGTGAATCTATGGAATAGCCTACCGCAGGAGCTGGTCACAGCAGGGACAGTAGATGGCTTTAAAAAAGGCTTGGATCATTTCCTAGAACAAAAAGCCTTGAATAATTAGCTCCTATGTGTAGAAATTTTTTCCTTCCCTTTTCCCGTCCCTTGGTTGAACTTGATGGACATGTGTCTTTTTTCAGCCGTACTAACTATGTAACTATGCGTCCATGCTTATCAATTCACTATGAATTAACGAGTTTAGCAAAGTGTCATTGCGAAGAATAAATTGCAATAAGGTGGACTGCGAATATGAATTTGTTTTCACAGAATCATATGAATCTATAATCTGTCTGCAATAGCGTTAGGCCTTATTCACACGAACGTGTTATACGTCCGTGATACTCGCGTGATTTTCACGCGCGTCGCACGGACCTATTTTAGTGAATGGGGCCGTTCAGACTGTCAGTGAATTTCACGCAGCGTATGTGCACTGCATGAAACTCACGACATGTCCTATACATGCCCGTGTTTCACGCAGCACGCACCCATTGAAGTCAATGGGTGCGTGCAAATCGCGCATGGCACACGGAAGCACTTCCGGGTGCCGCGCGTGATTCGCGCAACAGTAGTAAAATAAATGAATGAAAATAGAAAAGCACCTCGTGCTTTTCTGTTTGTAAACATAAAAACAGAGTGTCATAATGATGCCGGCTTCGCGAAAATCACGCAGCCACGCACTATATGCTGATGTCACACGGACCTTTTGCGTGCGCAAAGCACAGCATTTTTTGCACGCGCAAAATGGACACGTCCGTGTGAATAAGGCCTTAAGTGTGAACAATTATTGCAGTGGACTTTTTCTGCTGTTTCTTTTCAGATGTTACAATATAATCTATTACTAATGAAAAGAGATTGGTGGAAGAAGGAAATAATATTTTATATTGCATTTTAATGTAAAACATGCTGATTGTTTTAGAATAAGTATGCTATGTGTATAGATGCAGGTGTGTCTAACGATGTATTGCACAATGTGTATTTAACGGTGGCCACTAATGGGCTTTATTCTGATGCATACACCTTTTCACGGCGCTGCATCAGAGTAAACAAAGAGCAGGGAGCCGTTAAATCTCCCAGCTCTCAGCTACCAGAGGCAGCTGAGGGCTGGGGGCATCCCTGCTCGAACGGGTGAGATCAATATCAGTATCGATCTCACCCGTTTAACCCCTCAGATGCGGCGCTCAATAGCGAGCACCGCATCTGAGTTGTTTTGGAGAGAGGCAGGGAGCACCCTCTCATCCCACCGACACCCAGCGACAAGATAGCCAAGTGTCTGTGTCTCCGATGGCAGCCGGGGCCTAATAAAGATCTCTAGGTCTGCCTGTAGTAAATGCCTGCTAGGCCATGCCGGAGGCATGTCCTAGCAGATGCCTGTCCGTTTTAAACGGACAAGCAGTAATACACTGTTATACAAAAGCGATCGGAGGATCGCATATTAAAGTCCCCTAGTGGGACTAGTAAAAAAAGTTTAAAAAAAGTTTAATAAAGTCAATAAAAAAAATTGAGAAAAAAAAATTAATAACCTACTTTTTCCCCTTACAAAATGCTTTATTATTTAAAAAAAGACAACAAAATAAAGTAAAAATGTTACACGTTTGGTATTGCCGCTTCCGTAACAACCCCGACTATAAAGCTATTGCATTATTTAACCTGCACGGTGAACGCCGTAAAAAAATAAAATAAAAAAACAATGGAGAAATTGCTGATTTCTGTGAATCCTGCCTTAACAAAAATGTGATAAAAAGTGATCAAAAAGTTGCATCTACTCCAAAATGGTACCAATAAAAACTAAAAGTCATCCCGCAAAAAAAGAGCCCTCATACAACTGCATCTGCGGAAAAATAAAAAGTTATAGCTCTTCAAATATGGAGACACAAAAACAAATAATTTTGAAAAAAAAGTGTTTGTAGTGTGTAAAAGTAGTAAAGCATACAAAATCTATACAACTTTGGTATCGTTGCAATCGTAACAACCCCCTGAATAAAGTTATTGTGTTATTTATACCACACGGTAAACGGCGTAGCTTTAGGATGCAAAAAAGCTAGCCGAAATTTCGTTTTTTTTCTATTCCCCCCAAAAACAAGTTAATGAAAGTTAATCGATAAATTATATGTACCCCAAAATGGTGCTATTAAAAAATACAACTTGTCCTGCAAACAACAAGACATTATACAGCTATGTCCATGCAAAAATAAAAAAGATATAGCTCTTGGAATGCGACGATGGAAAAACGTAAAAAATAGCTTGGTCATTAAGGTTTAACCCCTTCCCGACATTTGACGTATCCATACGCCAAAGTCGGGTAGGGGAAGTATGGAGCGGGCTCACGGAGTGAACTCGCTCCATACGATGCCGGTGTCGGCTGTATGTTAGAGCCGACTCTTCAGATTAACGAGCGGAATCACTTGTTTAACTCATTAAATGCGAACGCAGCATTAAAATCGTTAGAAAGAGGGGGGCGACCCCCTCTAACAGCTCATCGCGCCCCCCGCAATGCAATCGCGGGGGGGGGGGGCGATGGTTGCAATGGCGGTCTGGGGGCCTAATGAAATCCCCCATGTCCACCATCTTTGTGCACCTATTAAGCCCAGCCTTTGGTCACTTAATCTCCCACAAAAAATGAAATAAAAAGTGACCAAACCATCGCATGTACACCAAAATGGTATTATTGAAAACTACAGCTTATCCCGCACAAAATAAGCCCTCATACCACTTAATCGACAGAAAAATAAAAAAGTTATGGCTCTCGGAATTTGGCGACACAAAATAAATTTTCTTTTTTATACTTACGTTTTTACTTGTAAAAGTAGTAAAATATCGAAAAAACCATATATATATTTGGTATCGCCGTAATCGTATTGACCCACAGAATAAATTTAACATGTTTTAATTGCATAGTGAATTCCATAAAAACGGCATGCAAAAACCATGGAGGAATCACTGTCTTTTTCCATTTTTACCCCAAAAATAATTTTTTTCTTGTTTCCTAGTACATTATATGGCAAAACAAATGGTGCTACGAAAAAGTACAACTCGTCCCGCAAAAATAAAGCCCTCATAGTACTATATCGACTGAAAAATAAAGACGTTATGGTTTTGGAAGGTGGGGAGGAAAAAACGAAAATGAAAATCTGAAAAAGGGCTGCGGTGGGAAGGGGTTAAAATAGGCTGGTTTTTAAAGGGTTAATGAGAAACCAGAGCATGCTTTATCCATGCCCCAGAAGAAGCTGGACAAGGCAAAATCTATGTTGCTACCTATATATATGCCATAAGCCATGCTGTTTTTGTTAAACCCCTTCCATCCGCAGTTATTTTTCAAAGCCATAAGTCTTATTTTTCCATCCATGTAGCCATATAAGGGCTTGTTTTTCATGGGATGAGTTGTAGCTTTTCACGGCACCATTTATTGTACCCTATAATGCACTGAGAAACTTGGGTTTACTTTTTACAGCATTCACCGTGCGTTAAAAACCACATGTTAACTATATTCTGCAGGTCAAGACGATTACAGTGATACCAAATTTATATTTTTTTTTATGTTGTACTACTTTTACAAAGAAAAATTTAAATTAAAAATAAAATTAGTTTTGTGCCGCCAAATTCTGAGACCCATAACTTTTTTAATTTTTAAGTCAATTGAGTGGTGTGAGAGTTTGTTTTATGCACGGTGAACCTGTAGGTTTGTTTGTTTGTTTGTTTGATAAAACATTTTGGGGCACATAATACTATTTGATCACTTTTTATTCCATTCTTTTTGTGGGAGATGAGGTGACCAAACAGCGATTCTGGGGTTTTACACTTTCTTTTTTTACTGCATTCACTGTGCGGCGAGACGATTTATGTTAATTTTTTTTGCTTTTGAGAGGAAAATGGGAAAAGTTTTTTCTTTTACGTTTAATATTTATATATATATATATATATATATATATATATATATATATATATATATATATATATATATATATATAAAAAATATTGTTATAGAACTTTTCTTTATTAGTCCTCCTAGGGGACTTGAACCACCGATCATTAGATGGCTTGCACATTAATAATCCTCATCGCTGGGGGTTCCAGCAGTTGGACCCCCAGCAATCATACATGTACCTCCTCTGGATAGGAGATATATGTGTCTGAGGGGAAAACCCCTTTAATAGAAGCACAAAGATGGTAGACCTGGGGGCCTTTATTAGGCTCCCAGGCTACCATGACAACCATCGGCACCCTGCAATCGCGTCGTGGAGGGGGATGTTGAAGAAGGCCATTTCTCTCTTTCTAATGGCTTACATACCACAGTCCCCATTAAGATTACGGCAGAAGTCAGGAAGGAATTTCAAAAATAAATGTGATGTCGATTTATTTGTTTTAATTTACTTCACCTTTATCTTTATATACTGTTTAAATTAAGATGATATGTCCAAATATGTTACAAAAAAATAAATAAAATAAACTTTTATGGTATGTCCTTACTTTTTCACGACATAAAATTATGAAGCTTTGACTAGGAATCTGGAAAGAGGGCAGTGAATGTAATTAACTTGATTTTACTAAAGAATTTGACACTGTCTTACTTGTGCTTATTATATAATTTCAGTCCATTTGTCTAAAAAGCACAATTTGTAATTGGATACCGGACTATCTAAAAGGCTTTATCCAGAGAATAAGCATTAATGGATCATACACAGATTGGTGTAATGTTATACATTATTTACTTCTGGGGTCTGTACTGATGTAATTATTGTTTAACTTGTTTATAAATTATATAAAAGTCTGATTTAAGAGCACTTTCTCTGTGCTAAAGACACCAATACCACAATACATTGCGCAAAAGATAACTTATCCATGACATTATGGCAGATGAGATTCAATGTTAAAAAATATAAAGTCATTGCTTTTGTGCCAAACATATAATTACTATCAACCTCTTAAGGGCATGGCTATTTTTCAGTATTTGTTGCACTGCATTTTGAAATTCATGTTTTTATTTTTATGACTTATTTAATAAAAACTTCGTTTTTTCTAAGTGAATGCTTTTTTGTTAGTTATTTTATTGAACTTTGATTTTCTTTTAAAATGTTAATTTTATTACTGCATAATGCATTGGAATACCTACAACATCCAGTTCAGCCTATTATTCTGCAATGTTGATCCAGAGGAAGTGTAAACCCCCATGAGGCAAAAGTAAATTTTTCTCATCCTAGGGAAATATTACATCCCGACTCCAATATGGCAATCAGATTAAATCACTGGATCAACGACCCATCCACAGTAATCTAGTTGTCACGTAGGTTTCGTGGACCCACTGGACCGTACCGCCTTGGTGGTATGGCAGCTGGCCAACAGAGCGCAGGTCAGAGTCTATAATTTATATAGGGTACCTGTGGCTGCTCGGACAGTAGCAAAGCAGGCTTGGCAGGAACTAGGCAGCAGGTAGACATCAGGCGCGGAGAAGCAGGACAGTCGTGGTATACAGCACAGCACGGCTACAGCTAAGCACGGCACTAGATCAGGATACAGGTTACAGGATACAGGAACAGGAAACACTGGGAGCAGGAAACACTAGGGGACCATTTGCAAGACAGACTAGGAATACAACAACAAAGCTCAAGCGTGGGAGGATGGGGCTGGGACCTTCTTATAGCCCAGGGTGCTCTGGACCAATTAGCTCAATCACCAACATGCTTGCGCTCTGGCTTCTCAAGTCTGGACTGAGCTCGTGAGCGCACCCTGGTGGTCACTGTGGAGCTGGACTGCCGTATGTGCAGACATCTCTTGAGAGAAGGGCGTCGACTGGATGGAAGGAGTTCGTGGTAAGCAACAACGGACCTTACAATATCCCTCCTCTTACGCCCCCTCCTCTTGGGACCAGAACGAGAGAGAAACCTCTTAATGAGGGTAGGAGCATTCAGATTCTCCTCTGGCTTCCAGGACCTCTCTTCTGGACCAAACCCCCTTCCAATCTACTAAATAAAAGGTTCTTCCTCTTACTTTTTTAATGTCCAAGATCTCCTTAACCTCGAAGGTGTTGAAGGGCCGCTGGAGGCAACTGCAGGGCTTGGAGTCTTGGTAAAGCGATTGAGAACCACTGGCTTCAGGAGAGAAACATGGAAGGAGTTGGGGATCTTGAGGGTAGGAGGCAGCCGAAACTTGTAGGCGACAGGGTAGCTCTGCTGCAGGATCTCAAAGGGACCGAGGAACCTGGGAGCAAATTTGTAAGATGGAACCCTCAGTCGAATATTCCTGGAGGACAGTAAGACATTCGTGCCAGGAAGAAACTGAGGGGGTTCTCTTCTCCCTGTGTCCGCCTTCCACTTCATGCGGTCGACCGCCAGCAGGACGGAGGATCGAGTCTGCTGCCAGATCTGCAGAAAGTCCCTAAAGGCCGTGTCAGCAGCTGGCACCTCGGTAGTAACAGGGACCGGGAGAGGAATTTGTGGGTGCAGGCCATAGACAACAAGAAACTGTGTCTTCTGTGTGGACTCACTGGTATGATTGTTGTAAGAGAACTCAGCCCACGGAAGCAACTGCACCCAGTCATCATGCTGTTTGGAGATGAAGTGGCGTAGGTAGTTCTCTAAGATCTGATTGATCCTGTCGACCTGACCGTTGGACTGAGGATGGTAGGCCGAGGAAAAGTCCAACTTTATACCTAGGAGTCCGCAGAGGGCTCTCCAGAACTTTCGAGGTGAACTGAACCCCCTGATCAGACACAATATGCTGCGGCAAGCTGTGCAGGCGGAAGATGTGTTGGATGAACAGCTTGGCCAGCAGAGGAGCCGAAGGAATGCCGATCAGAGGAACGAAGTGGGCCATCTTAGAAAATCGATCCACCACCACCCAGACGTTACTGCATCCGGCAGAGAGAGGCAGGTCAGTAATAAAGTCCATAGCTGTATGCTGCCAGGGGACATTGGGCACAGGCAATGGCTGGAGCAGACCGGCAGTGGCTGCAGCGACCTTGTTGGCTGCACATACTGAACAGGAAGAAACAAAGTCCATAAAGTCCTTGGGCAGCGTGGGCCACCAGAAATTACGAGCAATCAGATGCCGAGTCTTACGGGTCCCCGCGTGACATGCCAGTCTAGAGGAGTGTCCCCAGCGGAGGATTCTTCCATGGTCAGCCAGGCGCACAAAAGTCCTCCCTGGAGGAATGTCCCCAACTTGCAGGGGCTTGACAGAGACAATGCAAGACGGATCAATGATGTTCTGTGGAATCTCCATGGTGTCTTCTGTCTCGAAAGACCTGGACAAGGCATCGTCCCTCACATTCTTGTCGGCCGGGCGATAATGGAGCTCAAACTGGAACCTGGTAAAGAACAGTGACCACCTGGCTTGACGAGGGTTCAGCCGTTGGGCCATCTGAAGATAGGTAAGGTTCTTATGGTCCGTAAAAATTAGGATGGCATGTGCTGCGACCCTCTAATGGATGTCTCCACTCCTCCAGAGCCAATTTGATGGCAGGTAACTCCCGATCCCCAATCGAGTAGTTGCGTTCTGCAAAGAGAAGAGCTTAGAAAAATATCCACATACCATTGACTTGACCTTGGAGCCTCTCTGGAACAGGAGTGCACCAGCATCAACAGAGGATGCGTCCACCTCCAACGAGAACTGTAGAGAGACATCTGAATGATGGAGGATAGAGGCTGACATGAAGGCACTCTTCAGGCTATTGAATGCGGAATCTGCCTCAGGAGTCCACACCTTGGTGCTCATGCCCTTCTTAGTGAGGTTAGAGATAGGAGAAGTCAGTGAGGAGAAGTTTGGGATTACTGTGTGTAAAACTTGGCGAATCCCAGAAAGCTCTGTATGGCCCTCAAGTCTTGAGGTCGTGGCCATTCCAGAACAGACTTTACCTTTTCAGGATCCATCTCAAGACCTCGATTCGAGATGATATAGCCCAGGAAGGGTAGAGCATCTTTTTCAAACAGGCACTTTTGCAACTTAGCGTACAGACGATTCTCCCTTAACCGTAGCAAAACAAGTCTGGACTGAGCTCGTGACCGCCCCCTGGTGGTCACTTAGGAGCAGGACTGCCGTAAGTGCAGACATCTCTTGAGAGAAGGGCCTCGACTGGATGGAAGGAGTTCGTAGTCAGCGACTATGGACGTTACACTAGTAAACATAACTTGTAATATTATACTTAAGAAAGGCACCTAGTTTTCTTTCTAACTATTCAAGTGATACACCATAACAACTTCCTCTGGCAGAGTTCCATAGTCTCTCTGCACTTACAGTAAATAATCCTCTCCATGGTTATGTAGAAACCTTCTTTCCTCCCTATGTAGAGGATGTCCCCTTGTTACAGTTTCAAACATAAAAAAAATCTGTGTATTGACCTTTGAGATATATATGTATATAAGTGTATATATATATATATATATATATACGGTATATATATATATATATATATATATACATATATATATATATATATATATATACACATATATATATATATATATATATATTTGTACATATATATACACTACCGTTCAAAAGTTTAGGGTCACTTAGAAATTTCCTTATTTTTGAAAGAAAAGCACAGTTTTTTAATCAGAAATACACTAAATTAATCAGAAATACACTCTATACATTGTTAATGTGCTAAATGACTATTCTAGCTGCAAACGTCTGGTTTTTAATGCAATATCTACATAGGTGTATAGAGGCCCATTTCCAGCAACCATCACTCCAGTGTTCTAATGGTACATTGTGTTTGCTAACTGTTTTAGAAGGCTAATGGATGATTAGAAAACACTTGAAAACCCTTGTGCAATTATGTTAGCACCGCTGTAAACAGTTTTGCTGTTTAGAGGAGCTATAAAACTGACCTTCCTTTGAGCTAGTTGAGAATCTGGAGCATTACATTTGTGGTTTCGATTAAACTCTCAAAATGGCTAGAAAAAGAGAGATTTCATGTGAAACTCGACAGTCTATTCTTGTTCTAAGAAATTAAGGCTGTTCCATGTGAGAAATTGCCAAGAAACTGAAGATTTCCTACAACGGTGTGTACTACTCCCTTCAGAGGACAGCACAAACAGGCTCTAGAGTAGAAAGAGTGGGAGGCCCCGCTGCACAACTGAGCAAGAAGACAAGTACATTAGAGTCTCTAGTTTGAGAAATAGACGCCTCACAGGTCCTCAACTGGCAGCTTCATTAAATAGTACCCGCAAAACGCCAGTGTCAACGTCTACAGTGAAGAGGCGACTCCGGGATGCTGGCCTTCAGGGCAGAGTGGCAAAGAAAAACCCATATCTGAGACTGGCTAATAAAAGGAAAAGATTAATATGGGCAAAAGCACACAGACATTGGACAGAGGAAGATTGGAAAAAAGTGTTATGGACAGACAAATCGAAGTTTGAGGTGTTTGGATCCACAGAAGAACATTTGTGAGACGCAGAACAACTGAAAAGATGCTGGAAGAGTGCCTGACGCCATCTGTCAATCATGGTGGAGGTAATGTGATGGTCTGGGGTTGTTTTGGTGCTGGTAAAGTGGGAGATTTGTACAAGGTAAAAGGGATTTTGAATAAGGAAGGCTATCACTCCATTTTGCAACGCCATGCCATACCCTGTGGACAGCGCTTGATTGGAGCCAATTTCATCCTACAACAGGACAATGACCCAAAGCACACCTCCAAATTAAGCAAGAACTATTTAGGGAAGAAGCAGGCAGCTGGTATTCTATCTGTAATGGAGTGGCCAGCGCAGTCACCAGATCTCAACCCCATAGAGCTGTTGTGGGAGCAGCTTGACCGTATGGTACGCAAGAAGTGCCCATCAAGCCAATCCAACTTGTGGGACGGGCTTCTGGAAGCATGGGGTGAAATTTCTCCCGATTACCTCAGCAAATTAACAGCTAGAATGCCAAAGCTCTGCAATGCTGTAATTGCTACAAATGGAGCATTCTTTGACGAAAGCAAAGTTTGAAGGATAAAATTATTATTTCAAATAAAAATCATTATTTCTAACCTTGTCAAAGTCTTGACTATATTTTCTAGTCATTTTGCAACTCATTTGATAAATATAAGTGTGCGTTTTCATGGAAAACACAAAATTGTCTGGGTGATCCCAAACTTTTGAACGGTAATGTGGGACGGAAACGTTGCATTGCCATGTTGGCACAATAAATTTCACTTTTTTTTCACCTTGATCATTGGAGTGCTGCTGAATTTTCTTCTTGGATATGCGTATGGTCTTTGGATCGGGACTATCAGCTGGCACCCTTCATTATTGGAACCTGAACGTTGAAATAGAGTGCTGCCGTTTTTTCCACTGGTGCATATATACATATATATATATATATATATATATATATATATATATATATATATGCATAGTTAGTAGATTACCCACTAAGACAAATTTTTTTCTAAACTAAATAACCCTAATTTTTATTATCTTTCTGGGTACTGTAGTCTACCCATTCTAATTATTGCTTTAGTTGCCAGCCTTGGTACTCGCTCAAGCTTTACAGTGTATTTTTTGTGCATTGATGCCAAAACTGTATGCGATATTCCATGTGTGGTCTTACTAGAGATTTATAAAGAGGTTGGTGTCACGATGGGTGCGTGTATCCACTGGTCCGTACCGCCGTAGCGGGATAGCAGCTGGCCAACAGGATACCAATTCAAAGTCTATAGTTCGAATAAGGGTACCTGTGGTAACTTTAGACATGGTAGAGATGGTAAGCTCAGATGGGACCTTGGCATCAGGAAGACACCAGGTGTGGTGTAACACGGAAAGCATAACATACGACACAACACGACTACAGGAACAAGGTAGCACGGGATACAGGATACAGGTAGCAGGTACAGGAGCAATGTGAACTGGAAAATACTAAGGGACCATTTGCAAAGACTAACACGGGTAAACACAACAATGCACAGGCAATGGAGGAAGGGACAGGGCCCTTCTTATAGTCCAGGATGATCATGGGCTAATTTGATATACAATTCAGGTAATTCCTCCGGGACACAGCATAGTGAAGCAGAAGTCAGTGCTGGCGTCTCCTGAGGAGGCGATGCGGGCCAGTGCTCACTGATCCACGGCTGTGGCTGTCGGGGGGTGAGCAATCCCGACGGTCCACGGCCATGGGTGTCACAGTTGGACTATATTCCAGTCATGTGAATTTATGCTTCTTTTGATACACTACATAATATTAGTTGCCTTGTCAGCAGCTGCCTGACACTAGTTTCTACAATTAAGTTTACTGTGAACTAAAATTTCTAAGTCCTTTTCCATCTCAGTTTTACCCAATATTTTTCCATTTAGTATGTAATGGTGACATGTATTTTTCCTTCCCAAGTGAATAACCTTACATTTATCAGTGTTAAACCTCATTTGTCACGTCTCTGCTCAAGCCTTCAACTTCCCCAGATCCATTTGTAACAGAATACTATCTTCCTTTGTGTTAACGTTGCACCATTTAGTATTATCTGCAAAAATATTAATTTTACTGTGCAATCCCTTCACAAGGTCATTTAGTAATATATTAAACAGCATAGAGGCCTAATACTGAGCTCTGGAGTAACCCACTAGTAACAGTGATCCAATCTGAGTATGTACCATTAATATCCACCCTCTATTTTGTATTACTGAGCCAGTTGTAATGACTCGGTCCAGTCTAGCTCTTATATCCTCATAGAAGATGATCAGATTCGTTTGGCAGTACCGATCCCTCATAAACCAATGGTGATATGGAGTTATACCTTTTATTCTAATTGAGATCTTCCAGGATATCATCTCTTAGAAAAAATGCTAATATTTCACCCACAATGGAGGTTAAATTTACAGGCTAAGGGCTTATTTAGACGAACGTGTAATACGTCCGTGCAACGCGCGTGATTTTCATGCGCCTCGCACGGACCTATGTTAGTCTATGGGGCCGTGCAGACTGTCCGTGAGTTTAACGCAGCGTGTGTCCGCTGCGTAAAACTCACGACATGTCCGATATTTGTGCATTGTTTGCGCATCACGCACCCATTGAAGTCAATGGGTGCATGAAAATCACGCGCAGCACACAGAAGCACTTCATCATGGCCGGGTAGGGGGTGTATAGAGCGGGCTCATGGTCCGAGCCCACTTCATACAACGCGGGTGTCGGCTGTATGTTACAGCCAACACTTCTGTAATGGCAGGAAGGAGGTGAAGGGAAAGTGAGCCCTAATCTACCCACCGCCCTGTCCCTGCCTACTTGCAACGACCCGCCCTAGGCGACGGGGTACAACTGGGCGGCGGTCCCTACGCTGTCTAAGTGCACGGGAGAACAAACAGGGAACACGCAAGGGAAGGGGCAGTCGCCCACGGAACGCCGCGAGGAAACGGGGCGGTGAATGAGTAGTCCGGACCAGGATGAAGTGGAGTATACCCAAGTGAGCACGGAGGAGGAAGCAAGCCAGAGGCAAAGCAAAGCAGGTTAAGCGGAACTGCAGCAAGGCAGAAGCACGGCAGAAGCAGGCTGGAGCAAGCAGCAGTGGGCCAGGAATCCAGAAGAATTACAAGCACTGAGGAGGAGAACACAGCAGGTAATAAAGGGCAGGGGGCGGAGCTAACTCCGACTGACCAGGCCGCGATAGGCTCTCCCACTCCTGAGCCTGCCACCCTGGTTGGTGGGAGATGGTGTCAGTCGAACAGGTCTGGCCTCAGGTGTGGATTGATTAATCCCAGGAGTATACCTAGACGTAGTACCTGGCAGATCCCTAACAGTACTCCCCCTTTTATGAGGGGCCACCGGACCCTTACTAAGAGGTCCCGGTTTAGTAGGGAAGAGAAGGTGGAACCTCCTGATCAATACCCCAGCGTGAACATCACGGGCAGGTACCCAAGTCCTCTCCTCCGGCCCGTATCCTCTCCAATGGACCAGGTACTGGAGGGAGCCCTGGACCATCCTACTGTCCATAATCTTGGCCACCTCGAATTCCACCCCCTCAGGGGTGAGAACGGGAACAGGAGGTTTCCTCGAGGGGGACCAGGACGGGGAGCAGCGTTTAAGGAGGGAGGCATGGAAGACGTCATGTATGCGAAAGGATGGGGGCAGCTCCAGACGGAAGGATACAGGGTTGAGGACTTCAATGATCTTATAAGGTCCAATAAATCGGGGAGCAAACTTCCTGGACGGGACCTTAAGGCGCAAGTTCCTGGACGACAACCAGACCAAATCCCCGACGACAAACCGGGGGTTAGCAGAACGTCTACTATCCGCCTGAATCTTTTGTGCGCTCTGGGACGCCTCTAGGTTCTTCTGAACCTGGGCCCAGACAGTGCACAGTTCCCGATGAACATCCTCTACCTCAGGATTATTGGAACAACCAGGGGAAACGGAGGAGAACCTTGGGTTAAACCCGAAATTACAGAAAAACGGGGAGACCCCTGACGAGTTACTGACCCGGTTATTCAGGGAAAATTCAGCAAGGGGAAGGAATGAGACCCAATCGAATTGACAGTCAGAGATGAAACACCTTAAATATTGTTCCAGGGACTGGTTAGTCCTCTCCGTTTGGCCATTAGTTTCGGGATGGAAGGCGGAGGAGAAGGACAGATCAATCTCCAACTTTTTACAAAATGCTCTCCAAAATAAGGAAACAAATTGTACCCCCCTGTCAGAAACGATATTGACTGGGGCCCCATGGAGACGCAGGATGTGTTTCACAAACAAAGAAGCTAACGTCTTGGCGTTAGGTAGCTTCTTAAGGTGCACAAAGTGGCACATCTTGCTGAAGCGGTCTACTACCACCCACACCACCGACTTGCCCTGAGATGGAGGCAAATCAGTGATAAAATCCATGGAGATATGGGTCCAAGGTCTCTGGGGAATGGGCAAGGAACGTAGTAGGCCCGCAGGTCGGGACCTAGGGGTTTTGGACCTAGCGCAAACCTCACAAGCGGCGACGTAAGCCCTAACGTCTTTAGGCAACCCAGGCCACCAATAGTTTCTGGTAATGAGGTGTTTGGTGCCCAAGATGCCAGGATGACCAGATAGAGCGGAGTCATGGTTTTCCCTGAGTACCCTTAGCCGGTATTGCAGGGGAACAAACAGTTTGTCCCCCGGGACGTTCCCGGGAGCTGCACCCTGATCAGCCGCGATATCAGAAGCCAAATCAGAATCCGTGGCAGAAACGATTATACCAGGGGGTAAAATACAAGCAGGATCCTTCTCGGAAGGAGGATTGGCCATGAAACTACGTGACAGGGCATCAGCCTTAATAGGTAACCAAGAAATTAAATCTGGTAAAGAATAGTGCCCACCGAGCTTGTCTAGGATTAAGCCTCCGGGCCGATTCTAGGAAAACCAGATTCTTGTGATCCGTAAGGACCGTTACCTGGTGTCTGGCCCCCTCCAGGAAGTGCCGCCACTCTTCAAAAGCCCATTTAATGGCTAGAAGTTCGCGGTTGCCAATATCATAATTACTCTCCGTGGGCGAAAACTTCCTAGAGAAGTAAGCACAGGGGCGGAGATGGGTGAGGGAGCTGGTACCCTGGGACAAGACGGCCCCCACTCCCACCTCGGATGCGTCAACCTCCACAATAAATGGCTCCTCTTGGTTGGGCTGAATCAGCACGGGGGCCGAGATAAAGCACTTCTTGAGGGTCTCAAAGGCCTGGACGGCCTCAGGGGACCAATGGAGGACATCAGCACCCTTACTCGTAAGGTCCGTAAGAGGCTTAGCGACGACCGAGAAGTTGGCAATAAATCTCCTGTAATAGTTGGCGAACCCTAAAAAACACTGTAACGCCTTAAGGGAGGCAGGTTGGACCCATTCCGCCACAGCCTGAACCTTGGCAGGGTCCATGCGGAATTCATGAGGAGTGAGGATTTGCCCTAAAAATGGTATCTCCTGTACCCCAAAGACACATTTTTCAGTCTTAGCAAACAGATTATTCTCCCGAAGGACCTGGAGCACCTTCCTGACATGCTCCACGTGGGAGGACCAGTCCTTGGAAAACACCAGTATGTCATCAAGGTACACAACAAGAAAAATACCCAGGTAATCTCTCAGGATTTCATTAATAAAATTCTGGAAGACAGCAGGGGGCTTGTAATTATGTATTGGCAGGAAGGAGGTGAAGGGAAAGTGAGCCCTAATCTACCCACCGCCCTGTCCCTGCCTACTTGCAACGACCCGCCCTAGGCGACGGGGTAGAACTGGGCGGCGATCCCTACGCTGTCTAAGTGCACGGGAGAACAAACAGGGAACACGCAAGGGAAGGGGCAGTCGCCCACGGAACGCCGCGAGGAAACGGGGCGGTGAATGAGTAGTCCGGACCAGGATGAAGTGGAGTATACCCAAGTGAGCACGGAGGAGGAAGCAAGCCAGAGGCAAAGCAAAGCAGGTTAAGCGGAACTGCAGCAAGGCAGAAGCACGGCAGAAGCAGGCTGGAGCAAGCAGCAGTGGGCCAGGAATCCAGAAGAATTACAAGCACTGAGGAGGAGAACACAGCAGGTAATAAAGGGCGGGGGGCGGAGCTAACTCCGACTGACCAGGCCGCGATAGGCTCTCCCACTCCTGAGCCTGCCACCCTGGTTGGTGGGAGATGGTGTCAGTCGAACAGGTCTGGCCTCAGGTGTGGATTGATTAATCCCAGGAGTATACCTATACGTAGTACCTGGCAGATCCCTAACAACTTCACTATAACAAGCAGGATTGCGCTCGAGCGCGATCCCACTCATTTATCCCCTTAGATGCCGCAGTCAATAGCAATCGCGACATCTGAAGCATTAGAAAGAGGGGGGCGACCCCTCTGACAGCTCATCGCCCCAAGCAGCAAAAAAAGGTGTGATCCAGCACTTCATGAAGAAATCTCAGGACTTTATTTTATAAATATTAAAATTCCACCCAGCACATAAAGACAAAGGACCAGTACGCTTACATATTTAAAACGCAAACTGCGTTCTTAGTCATAGCGCCTGGTCAAAGAAACAACATACCCTTTCAAGTGGATCAGCACCATTCACAGTGTAGAAAACAAGATCACATGTAAAAAGAGTTGGAGCAAGGTGTGTGGGGGAAGGGTATATATGAACATTTCACTATTAACCCCTTACTTCCCCACCAACAGCTATAATATGAGCTTAGTGTTAAAGTAATTTTATAAAAATCAAAATACATATTACAATTATATTACATCTTTAAAAACAATAGTACATTGAACAAGACACCTATAGCTGGCTAAAGCTTAGTAATATAAATCAATATGTTTGTCAGTGTAGTGTCCATGGCCGCGGGCCGTCGGGTCTACTCACCTCCTGACGCCCGCAACCATGGATCTGTGAGCGCTGGTCCCCATCTCCTTCCTAGGAGACGCCAGCACTCACTTCCGTTCCTATCCTGGCTGCTGAGTTAATCTGGAACAACGAGTCTTTGGTGGCCACATTCTGGCAAGGACTGTCTTCGGGGATTAAGGACAAGCTGGCCTCTCCCGATCTGCCATCTACCCTGGACGATCTTATCCTACTTGCTACCCGGGTTGACATGAGGATCCGGGAGCATTCCCAAGAGGTTCTCCGGGAGAGAGAACTTCCCAGGCTGGATTCTATTTTCCAGCAATCCTTAGTTTCCTCCTCAGTCGTCCCAACAGAGGATCCTATGTCAAATTGTCTATCCAGGAGAAACAACGCAGATGCACTTCTGGACATTGTCTGTATTGCGGCCTCGGAGGCCATATTGTGTGTCTGTGTCCCCAGAGGCCAGAGAGACCCTATTGCCTAGGATTGGTTGGAGAGACAACCCTAAGCGGAACGGTACCTAATAAACCATTCTGTTCCAAGCTGACTATTCCTGTGACCCTAGTATCCGGCGAGAGGACGCATCAAGTTTCTGCCTATCTTCACTCTGGGTCTGCGGCAAACTTCATCCAAAAGGAGCTAGTGGATCATCTTCAGTTGCCCACAGTTCCCCTGGAGACATCTGTGGCTGTTGCCTCAGTGAATGGACTGCCTCTGCCGGATCCAATTGTTTCTAAAATCAAGCCATTGAAGCTCCAGGTTGGAGTCCTTCATTCTGAACTAATTTCTTTCCTTGTTTTGCCCAAGGCCATCAATCCTGTTCTGCTGGGCCTGCCTTGGCTTCGACTGCATGCCCCAGTCCTGGACTGGAATTCCGGAGAGGTTCTACAATGGGGCTCCAAGTGCCTTGGTCGTTGTCTGTTGAAGATCCATCCTGTCCTGCCTCCTCTACCTCAGTCATTGGCGGGACTGCCCCCCCAGTTTGCTCAGTTTGCAGATGTTTTCAGCAAAAGGCGGCTGAGACGCTGCCTCCACATTGGACTTATGACTGCCCCATTGAACTGGTTACTAATGCCTCTCTCCCCGTGGCCGAGTATATCCTCTCTCCTTGCCAGTGTCTCTATCCACGTCGGCCTAAATCAAGGAGAATTTGGAGAGGGGTTTCATACGAAAGTCTTCCTCCCCGGCCAGGGCTGGGTTCTTCTTCGTTAAAAAGAAAGACGGATCCCTTCGACCCTGCATTGACTACCGTGGTCTCAACCAGATCACGGTCAAGAACAAATACCCGTTGCCACTTATATCTGAACTGTTTGACCGTATACGAGGAGCCATAATTTTTTCTAAACTAGACTTCCGCGGGGCTTATAATTTGATCCGAATCCGTCAAGGTGACGAGTGGAAGACGGCGTTCAACACTCGAGATGGGCACTATGAATACCTGGTGATGCCATTTGGACTGTATAACGCTCCCGCGGTCTTCCAGGAATTCGCTATTAATATCTTCCGAGATCTCCTCTATGTCTGTGTTGTTGTTTGTCTCGATATATTTAGATTTTCTCCCAGATCAGACGACATGTCCGTCAAGTTCTACTACGATTAAGGGAGAATCGTTTATGCGCCAAGCTGGAGAAATGCGTCTTTGAGAGGAGTTCTCTGCCCTTCCTGGGCTACATCATCTCGGATCAAGGTCTCAAGATGGATCCCGAGAAAGTGAGAGCTGTCCTGGAGTGGCCACGTCCTCAAGGCCTGAGGTTCATACAGCGTTTCCTGGGATTCGCCAATTTCTACCTGCAGTTTATCCCAAACTTCTCATCACTGACATCTCCTATTTCCACCCTTAGCAAGAAGGGTGTGAACGCCAAGATGTGGACCCCAGAGGCAGAGTCCGCATTTATTTGTCTCAAAAAAGCCTTAACTTCAGCCTCGATCCTCCATCATCCTGACGTATCTCGGCAGTTTTCTTTGGAGGTGGACGCCTCTTCTGTTGGTGCAGGTGCACTTCTGTTCCAGAGGAGCTCCAAAGGAAGGGCAGTAGTATTTGGCTACTGCTCGAGACTTTTTTCTTCTGCAGAGCGCAATTACTCTATTGGGTAATCGGGAGCTACTGGCCATCAAATTGGCTCTGGAGGAGTGGAGACATCTGCTGGAGGGCGCAGCTCACCCCATTCTGATCTACACCAACCACAAAAACTTCACCTACCTTCAGTCCGCTCAACGACTAAATCCCCGTAAAGCCAGGTGGTCGCTGTTCTTCGCCAGTTTCCAATTTGTGCTCCACTACCGTCACGCTGACAAGAAAGTGAGGGCCGAAGCCCTGTCCAGGTCTTTTGAGACGGATGACACAGTGGAGTCCCTTCAAAGTATCATAGACACGTCCTGCATTGTCACTGCCAAACCTTTGCAGGTTAGAGACATCCCTCCGGGGAGGACTTTTGTTCGGTTGGCAGACAGGAGAAAAATTCTCAGATGGGGACACAGTTCTAAACTGGCTAGGCACCCTGGCGTTCGTAAAACCCGAGACCTGATTGCTTGTCATTTCTGGTGGCCCACGCTGCCCAAGGATGTTGTGGACTTTGTCTATTCTTGCACGGTGTGTGTTTCTAACAAGGTTACTCACTCCAAGCCTGCCGGCCTGCTTCAGCCTCTGCCTGTACCCAATGCCCCCTGGCAGCACATTGCGATGGACTTTGTCACTGATGTTCCTCCCTCAGCGGGATGCAACACTGTCTGGGTGGTGGTGGACTGGTTCTCGGAGATGGCACGTTTTATCCCGCTGACCGGCCTACCTTCTGCTCCCCGACAGGCGAGTCTCTTCATTCAGCATATCTTCCTCTTGCATGGCTTGCCCCGGCATATTATGTCCAATCAGGGGGTTCAGTTTACCTTAAAATTCTGGAAGGCTCTCTGTAAACTCCTGGATGTGAGATTGGACTATTTCTCAGCCTACCACCCCCAGTCCAATGGGCAAGTCGAGAGGATCAACCAGATCATGGAGAATTATCTCCGTCACTTCATCTTCTTACAGCATGACAACTGGGTACAGCATCCTCCATGGTCCGAGTTCTCGTACAACAACCACACAAGCGAGTCCACCACTTCCACTCCGTTTTACATTGTGTAGAGTCAATATCCTAGAGTCCCTCTTCCAGTGTCTACTACTTCTCAGGTACCCGCTGCTGACTCTGCATTTGGGGACTTTCTGCAAATCTGGCAACAGACCCGGTCCTCTGTTTTGCTGGCTGTCAATCGCATGAAGCAAAAAGCGGATACAAAAAGAAGTACCAGGTACCAAAGTCTGGCTGTCTTCACGGAACATTCGCTTGAAGGTGCCTTCATTCAAGTTTTCTCCCAGGTTCCTCCCAGGTTCCTCGGTCCTTTCGAGATTCTGCAACAGATTAACCCTGTCTCCTATAAGCTGCGGCTGCCTCCTACCCTCAGAATCCTCAACTCCTTTCATGTGTCCCTCCTGAAACCTGTGCTACTGAACCGCTACAGCAAGACTTCTAGTTCCACAGTTGCACCCAGCGGTTCTTCTGATGTGTTCGAGGTAAGGGAGATCCTGTACTGCAAAAGGGTAGGAGGAAGGACTTTCTATTTGGTGGATTGGAGAGGGTTTGGTCCTGAGGAGAGGTCCTGGGAGCCGGAGGAGAACCTCGATGCCCCTGCTCTCGTTAAGAAGTTCCTCTCTTGATCTGGTACCAAGAAGAGGGGGCGTAAGAGGGGGGATATTGTAGCGTCCATGGCCGCGGGCCGTCAGGTCTACTCACCTCCTGACGGCCGCAGCCATGGATCTGTGAGCGCTCGTCCCCATCTCCTTCCTAGGAGATGCCAGCGCTCACTTCCGCTCTGGTCCGCTGTGTCCCGTAGGGTGCGCGCGCACGCTCATGCCTGATCTTAAAGGGCCATGAAAGAAATCATCATCATCAACACACATGATTTCCTGGACTATAAGAAGGCCCCTGCCCATCTGATCCTTGCCTGAGTGTTGTTAGTTTATCCCAAGTCTGTCTTGCAAATGGTCCCTTAGTTTTTCCCGTTCCAGTTGTTACCCGTGCCCTGTCACATGTTCCTGTATCCCGTGCTGTGTTCTTGTTCCTGCGCCTACTAGTTAGAGTCGTGTCTATTGCACCTGCTGTTGTTTGCCATGTCCTGTGTCATCTGCCATGTCCTGTGCCATCTGCCACGTCCAGAGGGATTCGCCACGTCTAGTGCAACCTGCGGCACCTGTTGTCATTCGCCACATCTGCGGCCACTGTCTGGACTATCCAGGTACCCTTATGCGGGTCTTTGTATTGCTGGGGTTCCCTGTTGTTTGGCCAGTTGCCTCCCTGCTATGGCGGTGCGGCCTAGTGGGTCCACATACCCACAAATCGTCAGCAAATGCCGCCCCAAAAACTGCATAATGTGAACATGGTCAGTTGAGGAAATTGCTTTGAGTTTGAGTGCACATCCACTTAAAAAATGATTTCAGTGATTGTTACACTCCATGGTTGCATGATATGAACAGAAAAAAAAAAAAATTAAAATAAAAAATTGAAATACATTTGATAATTTGATTGTTAGCACATGTAAATGGGGAAAAAAAGGGGGAGGGGATGGGAGAAAATGTAGCACCTAGGCACCATGATGTCAAATCCACATCCAAATGTCACATATCTGGGAATAATGACTGCAGACACATTGGACAATCCATACACAGAGGTAAAGGACAGTTGAACACATGGTGCCCTGCTGGTCAAGGTATTATCCCTATTGATAATATAACCTAAATTCCCTTTTTAAATTAAGGCATGCAGGGTACCTTATGTTCAAATTAAATGTCCAAAATGCCTCCCTTTCAAGAAGGATTCGCTTTAGTTCACCTTCCCTTATTGGTTTCCTGTTTTTTTCTATAGCATATAGCTTAAAACAATTCATTGTGCCCCCCATGTACAGAAATGAAATGTTTAGATGCAATGTTTCGATGCCTAGGATGGAATATGTCCACTAAGTGTTATAAAATTATTTTTTTCATTTTCATAGAGGTACATCCGACATAGTATTTGTTGCAATCGGTGCATTGTATGAGATAAAAAGTTTCCCAGCGTTGGAGGCCTCCTAGAAACCACCTGACATCCATGTTCCAAGATGGTTTCTAATTTTACATCTTCGTATAAAAGAGGTAAATATTTCATAACAATATGTTTGATGTCCAAAAATTGCTCACTGTGTTGTAACATTAAAGTGGGCTTTTTGAGGTATTGGATGGTTTTACGTTTGTTAAACACCATTTACTATCTTGGTCTATGTTCCACAATATTTTTAGCTCTACTGAGCATCCAATTAAAATACATCCTTGCTCTCAGACAGTTGTAAATATGAACTGATTCTGATTGAAAAGCTGCCTGGGTGCTACAGTTCCTCTTAGCCCTTACAAGTTCCCCCACTGGGACCGATTTGAGGGTACGTTCTGGGTGCGCACATTTGGCATGTAGTATTGTATTGCCAGCCGTTTTCTTGTGGAACGTGGATGTAGCAATATTTCTACCTTCCAATACCAAATCCAAAAGAGAAATTGTTAATCTATGACAATGGTGGGTAAACCGTAGATTATATGGATTATGATTGATATGATTGATGAAATCAGGTATGGCAGATCTCCCTGCCAAATTAAGAGGAGATTGTCTATGTATCTGTCATACCAATGAATTCTACCACAAAAAGGTTTATGAACTGTAAAGATAGTAAGCTCCTCCCATCATGACATCACTAAATTTGCCAGGGACGTGGAATATTTTGCCCCCATGGATACTCCCTGTATCTGAAGGTAGAATTGATTATTAAAACAGAAAAAATGATGTGTCATCAAAAAAGTAGTAACCTGTTTAATAAATTCCTGAAGGTCTCCCGTATATATGGGCTATAGTGTGTTAGATGATGATCTAGTGCTTGTAAGGCAAACGTGGGTTGCCAATAATTGGCATGACAGCCTGGGGGCCTGTCATGCAGGGCTTAATATAAAATTGTCGGTATTACAATATACTGTAATACATTAGTATTGAAGTATACAGTGCAAGCGATCCAACAATCACTGGTTCACGTCCCCTAGGGGGGACTAGTAAAAATCAGTAAAATAAAGTTCTGGTTTTTTATGTGCAACAAAAAAATATTCAATGTTCAAATATTAACCCACTTTTCACAGCGGCCTCTAACCGGCTTTATTCAGATGCATACGCCTTTTTACGGCGCTGCTTCAGAATAAACAGAGCAGGGAGCCGTTAAATCTCCATGCTCTCAGCTACCAGAGGTAGCTGAGGGCTGGGAGCAGCCCTGCTCGAACGGGCGATATTGATATCAGTATCGATCTTGTTTGTTTAACCCCTCAGATGCGGCGCTCAATAGCGAGTATATAGTATATAATGTATCTGTTAAACTTACCCTCTTCTTCGACTCCTGGTGCAGCAGATATCTCGACACCATTCAGCGTTGTGACATCATGCGCTGCGCACAGCGTCGTCATGTCACGACTTGAGAAGAGTGTACACGACTTGAGTGCAGAGTATTAGAGCTGTCAGTCATACACTGACTGCATGCCTATTAGGTCCCGCATCTGGGCGGGGCCTAAAAGGCTTCCATACTTGGCAGTCAGAACACCATTGTTAGGCCTTCTGTTACCATAGCAACAATCGGCACCGCCACAATCGCGTCACAGGGGTGCCAATGGTGTACAAACCAACTAAATGCTGCAGTCGCAATTAACTGCAGCATTTAGGGGGTTAATCTGCGGGGATCGGACTTTAGTCTTGTCCTCGCCATTACAGCAGCGTGTCAGCTGTGATATACAGCTGACATCCGCTGGTGATGGAGCAGGCTCAGCTTATGTCACGTATAGTTCACTGTCACGTACAGTTACATGACAATGAGATAACCCCTTGGCGGCAGCAACGTAATAGTACGAGACATGTCGCCAAGGAGTTAAAAACGACAGCTCGTCCAGCCAAAAATAAGCCCTCACACCGCTGAATCGCCGAAAAAAGAAAAAACTTATGGCTCTCGGAATTTGGCGACAAAAAAATTATTTTCTTTTTTAGCATTAGTTTATTCCTTGTAAAAGTAGTACAATTTAAAAAAATCTATATAAAGTTGGTATCGCCGTTAGGGTCAGTTCACATGGAGTTTTTTTACACTTTTTTTTACATGGAAACCACGTCGGAAAATGCGCCAAAAAACATCCAAAAATGCCTCTTATTGATTTCAATGGGAGGCGGAAGCGTTATTTTGCCGCGAGCGGAAAAAACGGCTCGCTGGAAAAAGAAGCAACATGCCCTATCTTTGGGCGTTTACGTCTCTGCCCACTGGAATCCGGGGCTGTCCCACTTAATCCGGGATGGGTGGGAGGGTAGTTGTCAGGGGCTCCGGAGCGGATTCCCCGGCAATGCTATGACCGGGGATTCCACTCCTAGCTCACATACAACTTCCCGCCGGGTGCTGACGGAAGATGGATGCGACAGCACCCGGCGTACGTCCGGCCGCCGTTAAAATAGACAGGATACGGCGCCGGACCGCCCTGGGAGCCGGAACCAAAAACGCTGCAGGTAACGTTTTTGGATCCGGCTCCCAGGGAGGTCCGGCGCCGTACGGTGCCACAACGGATGTCCCCTGTGCCAGAACAGATCCCATAGAAAGCTATGGAATCCGTTCTAGCATCAGTTTTCCTCCGGCTGTGCTTCAACACGCCGGATATATGTATATATGCATATGTGAACGGCCCCTAACACCTTATTGAATTTAATATATAACAGTATAATGCAGGCTCATATTCTCCATCTAGTAGTGGCTGCAGGCAGCCGGAATGTTATGTGTTAAATCTATGTCTATGCAGAAGATTTGGAGCTCTGTATCAGAAAAACAAAATTCTGACTGTTATAGATTACTTTTGTATGGCTCAGCTGAAAATTGTACATATGAAACCGTGAACTCAATGTCTATCCATTTACATTGAGCCTGAAAACATTTTGAGATCTTGACTGCAACAGAAGACTTTTTGGGATGACCCTTTCCATTCTAATATTACATACCAAATTTAGAGAATAGGGTTCCTATATAGTTGGCAGCCAAAATATTTTAAGAAAAAAAATGCACTTTGTTTGAAAGTTAAATTGGCACTACCTATAAGAAACCACATACAATATTTGCAGAGCATTGCTGTGCAAGTACTAATATAAGAAGGCATACTTCTGAAAAAATGTCAGATACTATTTGTATTCACTGCATGTATTGTAATGGTGGCTTTTAAGAATCATCTTACCTTAAATTCACTTGGAACTACAAGTTTGGGAGTTTCTAGGCCACACATAACATCAACGGTACAGAAAATAACTATAGTCAATATCACTGAAAAATCACCAGTCAATTTTCTTATCTGGAAGAAATATATAGAAACAGCATTAAAGCAGTTATATATTTTTAATGACTAAAATTGTAAACTAGAACTAAAATATTATTTTTTATATTCACTCAGTTCGATTTTGCTGAGGTTTTGGCACAGATTTTGAACTAATATTTTACGAGTTTTTTTTTATCTGTGTAGAAAAAGAAATATGGCAAAAACAGCACAAGGGAATATAGCCTAAAATAAATAATGATCACAAATATGTATGCTTTTGTCTATGCAATTGAGCTTGCACTCCTGGCTAGCCTAACATTCCTAGAACCTATTTTATTATGCCTACTATATCTACAGTCAAATAAAATATCACCTGTGATCAGGGCCTCCATCAGTAATTCCTGGGCCCCATATAGCCAAGTAATCTGGCCCTGCCCCTAACACCCCCCCCCCCCCCATTATCCATGGGTTCACGGAGGAGACATGTTGGCAGGCACCCTCTGGGAAGGAATGACCCAAGGTGGCAGAGGCTCTGTGGGGTGCAGGAAGGAGACACAACCTGGCAGGGGCTGTGTGGGGGAACAGAAATTTCTGCTACAAATTTACCCTATGTGAATCTAAAGCCCCATTCACACGTGTCAGATTCCGCACCTAAATCCGTGTCAAGTTGGACGACAATCTCTCTCCCATGCATGTGAATATAAATTACGCAACCCTATTTCTGCGCAGAATTTTGTTTGCAACGCAGAAGGGAAATAAGTATTGTCCTACTTATTTCTATGGATTCCAGACAGAAAATTTATGACAATGGGGCTCATCCTACACCCGCACATTTGTGGATCATGCAGGATCTTGCAAATCCAACGCATGTGAACGTAGTCTTAGGGTTCCAGATGATTGTAAACTCACTATAAGCAATACCTGACAACTCAGATGTCACCACAGCTAAGGCCAATATTGCCTCTTCTTCTTGACATAATTACAGGTTCCAGGATTCTAAATATAGAAAGGTTTTGTGAGATCCCTACACAGATGCAGGAACAGCTGTGGCAGCTTTCTAGTATGAGCATCTTAAAAGACCACTTCCCATACCCATAGTTCTAGTCCCCAGTGAATATAGGGCATAGTCATTCCTACATTTTTACGTTTAGAGTGGAGTAAGACTTGAAGAAATTGTTACCAAAAAATTAAAAGTTATCTTTTTACTATGACATACCAGTAACATTACTTGACAAGTCATCTGCAACCAGATATGACTGCTAAATGCAGCATTCTTCACTTACAGCAGATTGTTTCTATTGCTGAGTGTCCTGAAATCCATATTGCAATTTGCTTCTGTTACATGCATATTTTGCCACCGATTACGACGTTGCCAAGAATTTCATCCCTTGCAAATGTGTGAAATCGATGGCAAATCTGGATAAAATAGGGCAAATAGGGCTTGCTGTGGATTTGAAATTCCACAGTATGGCCTTAAAGAGAACACGTCACATGCCCAAAAAACTGCAGCTGACATCTCAGTTAGATTTCAAGGTGCCTCACATATTCTGAGGCTTTTTATTTTTTCTATCCCCCACTGTTGCTGAGATATCGGTGCCGTTACTTTTGGTGCGCGATATACAAAACAGGCATTTAACTGTCAAGTGGGCGGGTAACACATGTCATTTGATAAGGGGTAACTGCCCACTTGACAGTCAAAGGCCGCAAGACACCAGAAATAACGGCCCAGATATCTCAGGAATGGTGGGGTCTAGATTAAAAAATAAAAAAAATAAAAAGCATCAGAATCTATGAGGTGCCTGCAATCTAATTGAGATTTAAACTGCAGTTTTTTTGGCAGGTGACAGGTCTTCTTTAAATCTGCAGTTATTTTTGAAAAACCACCGATAAGTAGGAGAGATAAAGCTTTAACCCCAACTCAAAATTCATAGAAGGATTAAAGATCGTCAATAGGTATATTTCATCTAGTACACCAGGCACCAATGAGCGCTTGTTTAGACTTTCCTCCAAGAAATCTACAGGTTGCAATCCTCAGAATAGACTTCTTAAAGGCTATGCACACTTTTTTTTTTTTTTTTTTTGTTAATAAACAGATCAGTCAGTGTGTTTGGTTTAACTTCTTAATTAATTTTTATTATAAAAAATAGTTTTACTTTTTGAGATACAGCTTTCTCTATACAGAACAGCTCTATTGTTCGCTATTTACTGAATCCATCACTCCCGCAGGTGTAATAGTTCACTTAGATGTGATAATTTACAGGTGGATGCAGCATGTCAGAGACACGCAGGACCCGCTCAGAACCTCAGTAGTCGATACATGGATGAAGAGAACTATCTTTCTTCTTCACGAAGAAGAATCCGGCTCCGGCCGGGGAGTAGGACTTCTGGATTAACCCTCTCTCAAGGTTTTCCTTAACATAAGCAGACATGGCCGGGATCTCTGGCAGAGAGAAAGGATAGACTCTTCCACGAGAGGGTGAGATCTCAGGAAGCAATTCAACAGGGCAATCATAGGTGCGATTGGGAGGAAGAGTCTCTGCTTCCTTCTTGATAAAGATGTCCACAAAATTGGCATAATGAGAGGGCAGAGCAGAGAGTGACTGAAGCAGTGGTGGCAAAAGAGGACGAACCTGTCAGACAGCGATTAAGATAGTTGGGTCCCCATTGGAGGACTTCTCGGAACTCTAGTCGAGAACCGGGGCATGTAGACGAAACCAAGGCAGGCCCAGCATAGGGTTGATAGCTTTAGGTAAGACGAGAAAGATAATCTGTTCCGAGTGAAGAACTCCAACTTGTAGTGTCAGTGGTTCAGTGAAGGACACAATTGGATCGGGCAATGGTAGACCATTCACAGAGGCAACAGCCAGAGGTCTGTCCAGAGGAACTGTGGGTAGTTGCTGGATAAAATTTGCAGGTGCTCCAGAATCCAGATAGGCAGGGAAGGTGTGCGATCTTTCCCCAGAGATAATAGTCAGTCTCTCCAAAAAACCCTAGGTGCTGGAGTCTTCTGCTTTTTGTGGATAATGACGCACAAAATGGCCGTTGAGGCCACAATAAAGACACAAACCTGAAGAGCATCTGCGCTATTTCTCCTGCTCGGACAACTTGATTCTGTCCTCCTGCATAGGCTTCTCTGGTGGAACGACAGGGGAAGACAATAGGGGTCTCTGGAACGAGGATGCCTGTCTGTAGAAACGTCTCTCCCGCCGAACCTCCTGAGCACATTCCTGGATGCTCATGTCGACCCGGGTTGCCAACAGGATAAGAGCATCCAGAGTGCTAGCTCGTCTTCGATGTGTGTCAACAGTACTTGCAAAAAGGTCGCCACCAAGGTCTCATGGTTCCACGCAAACTCCGCCGCCAGTGTATGGAAGGAGATGGCATATTCTCCAACCGTCGACTCCCCTTGCTTGAGGTTAGCAGAGTAGCAGCTGCAGAGGATGTTCGACCTGGCTCTTTGAACACTGTACGAAAAGTCTCTAAATATAATTCTAGGTCGAGAATTCCAGGCTCTCCCGTTTCAAGATGGGGTTCGCCCAAGCTAAGGCCTTGCCAATGAGAAGCAAAATGATGAATGCTACCTTGGCCTCATCAGAAGGAAAGAGATGAGCACATAGTCTAAAATAGATAGTACAGATGAAGCCGTCTTTATCTTGTGTTTTAACGCATTGAATACACAGTAGCAAGATCTTTTATCTTGACTTTTTAATGGCTTTTTTTATGTGATATCATGCTGCAGCAAGTTATCAGTCAAGATAAAGACGGCTTCATCCGTACATTGGTTAATGAAGCCCCTACAGGTTCTAGGATCTCCATCATAGCGAGGCGGTAGAGGTAGTGAAACTGTGGATCCGGAGCAGGCAGGGAAAGTAACAGGCGGTGGAACAGCAGAGGCATCCGGAGGAGGTGCAGGAGGATGATCCAGACGGGTGATAATAGAATTTACTGACAGTAGGAGCTGATCCTGGCGTGCACGCAGGTTACGCACATGCGTTTGTATCACTTGAAATACAGTCTTAGGTTGGTCAGCGAGTTCCATGGTCTGGGCGTACTGTTATGATCTAGGGGGTATGTGGACCCAATAGGCCATTCCACCGTAGCGGAGTGGCAGCTGGACAAATCACAGTCTATACAAAGTCTATGCAAAGTCCTAGCACAAGGGTACCTGTAATGACGGGGTGTAGGGAAACGGACAAGTGAGCCCTAGTCTACCCGCCACTCTGTCCCTGCCTACTTGCAACGACCCGCCCTAGGCGACGGGGTACAACTGGGCGGCGGTCCCTGTGCTCAGTAAGTGCACGACAAACACGACAAACAACAAGGGAATACAAGCAAGGGAAAGGGGCAGTTGCCCACGGCAACACCGTGAGCAACCAGAGTGGTGAACGAGCCGAGTCAAGCCAGGAGTGTGCGAGGTACCAAACGAAGAGCAGAAGAGTAGTCAGTAAGCCAGGGTCTGTATGGAGCAGGATCAAAATAGAAGGAGCTGTAGCTGGGCCAGGAAACAACACGAAAAGAATCACAAGCACAGAGGGACAGGAAGGGCAGGCTTAAATAGACCGAGGGCGGGAGCTAGCTGAGTCTGGCCAGGTTGCGATAGGCTCTCCCACTCCTAAGCCTGCCAGCCTGAGTGGTGGAAGCTGGAGTCAGTCTCAGGGATGTAGATTCAGGTGCTGACTGATTAATTATGGGAGTTAACCCCGAAGCTGTGCCTGGCAGATCCTTTACAGTACCCCCCCCCCTTTTATGAGGGGCCACCGGACCCTTTCTAAGTGGACCTGGCTTACTGGGGAAACGCAGGTGGAACCTCCTGACCAATACCCCAGCGTGAACATCCCGGGCGGGTACCCAAGTCCTCTCCTCGGGCCCGTATCCTCTCCAATGGACCAGGTACTGGAGAGAGCCTTGGACCATCTTGCTGTCCACAATCTTGGCCACCTCGAATTCCACCCCCTCAGGGGTGAGGACGGGAACAGGAGGTCTGCTCGAGGGAGCCAAGGACGGGGAGCAGCGTTTAAGGAGGGAGGCATGAAACACGTCGTGTATACGAAAAGACGGGGGTAACTTCAGCCGGAAGGAGACAGGATTGAGGACCTCAATGACCTTATACGGCCCAATAAACCGGGGAGCAAACTTCTTGGACGGAACCTTGAGACACAAGTTCCTAGACGACAACCACACCAGATCCCAGACCATAAACAGGGGGTTAGCAGAACGTTTTCTATCAGCCTGAGTTTTTTGTACGCTCTGGGACGCCTCTAGGTTCTTCTGAACCTGGGCCCAGACTGTGCACAGTTCCCGATGAACGACCTCTACCTCGGGATTGTTGGAACTACCAGGTGAAACGGAGGAGAACCGTGGATTAAACCCAAAATTACAGAAAAAGGGGGAGACCCCTGACAAGTTACTGACCCGGTTATTAAGGGAAAATTCGGCGAGGGGAATGAATGAGACCCAATCATATTGACAGTCAGAGACAAAACACCTTAAATATTGTTCTAGAGATTGATTAGTCCTCTCAGTTTGGCCATTGGTTTCAGGATGGAAGGCAGAGGAGAAGGACAGATCAATCTCCAACTTCATACAGAAGGCTCTCCAAAACAATGAAACAAATTGTACCCCTTTGTCCGAAATAATATTGACAGGGACCCTATGGAGACGCAGGATGTGTTTGACAAACAAGGTAGCCAACGTCTTGGCGTTGCATAGTTTCTTGAGGGGCACAAAGTGGCACATCTTACTGAAGCGGTCTACTACCACCCACACCACCGACTTGCCTTGGGATGGAGGCAAATCGGTGATAAAATCCATGGAGATATGTGTCGAAGGTCTCTGGGGAATGGGCAACGAACGCAGTAAGCCCGCTGGTCGGGACCTGGGAGTCTTGGACCTAGCACAAACCTCACAAGCGGCGACGTAGGCCTTAACGTCTTTAGGCAACCCAGGCCACCAATAGTTTCTAGTAATGAGGTGTTTGGTACCCAGGATGCCTGGATGACCAGATAGTGCGGAGTCATGATTTTCCCTAAGTACCCTTAGCCGGAATTGCAGGGGAACAAACAGCTTGTTCTCAGGAAGGTTCCCGGGAGCTGAACCTTGATCAGCAGCAATTTCAGAGACTAAATCAGAATCGATCGAGGAAATGATTATACATGGAGGCAAAATACAAGCAGGATCTTCCTCCGAAGGAGGGCTGGCCATGAAGCTACGCGACAGTGCATCAGCCTTAATATTTTTAGACCCAGCCCTATAGGTAACCAAAAAATTGAATCTGGTAAAAAATAACGCCCAGCGAGCTTGTCTCGGGTTTAGCCTCCGGGCAGATTCTAGGAAAACCAGATTCTTGTGGTGGGTAAGGACCGTTACCTGGTGCCTAGCCCCCTCCAGGAAGTGGCGCCACTCTTCAAATGCCCATTTAATGTCTAAGAGTTCGCGGTTGCCAATATCATAGTTACTCTCAGTTGGCGAAAACTTCCTGGAGAAGTAGGCACAGGGGCGGAGATGGGTGAGGGACCTGGTACCCTGGGACAAGACAGCCCCCACTCCCACCTCAGATGCGTCAACTTCCACGATAAATAGCTCCATTTGGTTGGGCTGAACCAGCACCGGGGCCGAGATAAAGCACCTCTTAAGGACCTCAAAAGCCTGGACAGCCTCAGGAGGCCAGTGGAGGAGATCAGCTCCTTTGCGAGTGAGGTCCGTAAGAGGCTTAGCGATGACTGAGAAGTTAGCAATAAATCTCCTGTAATAATTAGCGAACCCCAAAAAACACTGTAACGCCTTCAGGGAGGCAGGTTGGACCCATTCCGCCACAGCCTGGACCTTGGCGGGATCCATGCGGAATTCATGAGGAGTGAGGAATTGACCCAAAAATGGTATTTCCTGTACCCCAAACACACATTTTTCGGTTTTGGCAAACAGTTTGTTTTCCCGAAGGACCTGGAGCACCTTCCTGACATGCTCAATGTGGGAGGACCAGTCCTTGGAAAACACCAGTATGTCATCAAGGTACACTACAAGAAATATCCCCAGGTAATTTCTCAAAATCTCATTTATGAAATTCTGGAAGACCGCAGGGGCATTACACAACCCAAAGGGCATGACGAGGTATTCGAAATGGCCTTCGGGCGTGTTAAACGCAGTCTTCCACTCATCCCCCTCTTTGATGCGGATAAGGTTATACGCCCCCCGTAGATCCAACTTAGAGAACCATTGGGCCCCCTGAACCTGATTTAAAAGATCCGGAATCAAAGGAAGGGGATACTGGTTCCTTACCGTGACCTTATTCAGGCTACGGTAGTCAATGCATGGCCTAAGACCACCATCCTTCTTCCCTACGAAGAAGAAGCCAGCACCTACCGGAGAAGTAGAGGGACAAATGTAACCCTTGGCCAGGCATTCCTGGATATACTCTCTCATGGCTTCACGTTCGGGACAAGAAAGATTAAATATCCTACCCTTAGGAAGCTTAGCTCCTGGTACCAATTCGATAGCGCAATCGTATTCTCTATGAGGAGGTAACACTTCGGAGGCCTCCTTAGAGAAAACATCAGCGAAGTCCTGAACAAACTCGGGTAGCGTGTTCGCCTCCTCAGGGGGAGAAATAGAATTAACAGAAAAACATGACGTACAACATTCATTACCCCATTTGGTTAGCTCCCCAGTATTCCAGTCAAACGTGGGATTATGCAACTGCAACCAGGGAAGGCCTAGAACCAAATCGTACGATAATCCCTGCATCAACAGTACAGAGCACTGCTCCAAATGCATGGAGCCAACAAGGAGTTCAAAAACAGGGGTATGCTGTGTAAAATAACCATTAGCAAGAGGAGTGGAGTCGATACCCACTACCGGGACAGGTTTAGGCAAATCAATCAGAGGCATAGCAATAGACATAGCAAATTCCACAGACATGATATTAGTAGAGGACCCTGAATCCACGAAGGCACTGCCGGTAGCAGACCTACCACCAAAAGAGACCTGAAAGGGAAGCAAGATCTTAGTACGTTTCCTATTTACGGGAAATACCTGTGCGCCCAAGTGACCTCCCCAATGATCACTTAGGCGCGGAAGTTCTCTGGCTGCATTCTTACGCTTAGGACAGTTGTTCACTTGATGCTTGTCATCCCCACAGTAGAAGCAGAGACCATTCTTCCTGCGGAATTCTCTACGTTGTTGGGGGGACACGGAGGCCCCGAGTTGCATAGGTATCTCTGAGTCTTTTGGGGAGGAACGAAGCAACGGAACTTCGGGAGGCATCATGGGGGAGTCGGAGGAGAAAACACATAAACGTTCACGTTGTCGTTCCCTGAGACGTCGGTCAAGTCGTACCGCTAAAGCCATAACCTGGTCTAGGGAGTCAGAAGAGGGATAGCTAACTAGCAGGTTTTTCAGGGCATTCGACAGACCCAACCTAAACTGGCACCTTAAGGCAGGGTCATTCCATCGAGAAGCTACGCACCACTTCCTAAAGTCAGAACAATACCCCTCAACAGGTCTCTTACCCTGACGTAAGGTCACCAGCTGACTCTCGGCAAAGGCAGTCCTGTCAGTCTCGTCATAAATAAGTCCGAGAGCAGAAAAGAAACAATCAACGGAGGAAAGTTCAGGGGCGTCAGGAGCCAAGGAGAAGGCCCACTCTTGGGGCCCTTCCTGGAGCCGGGACATAATTATACCCACCCGCTGGCTCTCAGAACCTGAGGAATGAGGCTTTAAATGAAAGTAAAGCCTACAACTCTCCCGAAAGGAGAGAAAAGCCCTCCGGTCCCCTGAGAACCGGTCGGGCAACTTGAGGTGGGGTTCAAGAGGTGAGGTGAGGGGAACTACCAAGGTAGCATCAGGCTGGTTGACCCTCTGAGCCAGGGCCTGGACCTGTAGGGAGAGACCTTGCATTTGCTGAGCCAGGGTCTCACGGGGGTCCATAGTGGTGTCAGGGACCAGGGTAGACTAGGTATGGGCTTGTGATTATGTAATGACGGGGGGTAGGGAAACGGACAAGTGAGCCCTAGTCTACCCGCCACTCTGTCCCTGCCTACTTGCAACGACCCGCCCTAGGCGACGGGGTACAACTGGGCGGCGGTCCCTGCGCTCAGTAAGTGCACGACAAACACGACACACAACAAGGGAATACAAGCAAGGGAAAGGAGCAGTTGACCACGGCAACACCGTGAGCAACCAGAGTGGTGAACGAGCCGAGTCAAGCCAGGAGTGTGCGAGGTACCAAACGAAGAGCAGAAGAGTAGTCAGTAAGCCAGGGTCTGTATGGAGCAGGATCAAAATAGAAGGAGCTGTAGCTGGGCCAGGAAACCACATGAAAAGAATCACAAGCACCGAGGGACAGGAAGGGCAGGCTTAAATAGACCGAGGGCGGGAGCTAGCTGAGTCTGGCCAGGTTGCGATAGGCTCTCCCACTCCTAAGCCTGCCAGCCTGAGTGGTGGAAGCTGGAGTCAGTCTCAGGGATGTAGATTCAGGTGCTGACTGATTAATTATGGGAGTTAACCCCGAAGCTGTGCCTGGCAGATCCTTTACAGTACCTGTGAGAGTCCAGACAGTAGCAGAGGCGTTGGTACAGATGAAACTTAACGTGGCAGGTAGCGCCAGACTTGGCGGATGATACTAGGAGTGGCAGATGACACCAAACGTGATGTATGACAGCAGGTGTGGTAGATGGCACCACACGACTCCAATGCTAGGAACAAACACATCACGGGATACAGGTAGCAGGGCATGGGAACACTGGGAGTAACAACAACAACGCTCAGGCAAGGAGTGGATAGGCGGAGCCCTTTTTATAGACAAGAGTGATCTGGGGATAGGTTAGGGAACTTTTAACATGTGCGTGCGCTAGCCCTTTAAGGCCGGGACCGAGCGTGCGCACCCTATTGTTCAGAGTAGAGTCAGACGGGCGCGAGTGCTGGCGTCTCCTAGGAGGGAGGTCCGAGGTCCCGGACGTCGCAAGGTAAGTAACTGCGGCGGTCCGCGACCGCGGCCGTGACAATCACACTGATTGATTTATTTATTAAAAAAAAAAAAAAATCCCTCAAATGTGTACATAGCCTTTAAGTGGCAAGTGATAGGGAAGTACTGTATGTTTACCTGAATTATCATAACCAAATAGAAGTAAATGCCTTGTGGTTTAGTGGGACTAGAACATAACACTTGTATAGGCATAAAACCTGTATGTAGTAATGCTAAACAGGTAAAAGTCATCTCTATGACGTGACAGCACTTAATATTTTATATGAGCTTTTTATTCACTCAAGCGTATTTCACATCCGTGTTACGCTCGTTAAAACAACGGACTTCACACGGACCTATGCAATTCAATGGGGCCATTGAGAAATTCACTGCATGTCCTATACTTGTGTGTTTTTTGCGCATCACGCACCAGTTGAAGTCAATGGGTACGTGAAAATCACGGTCGGCACATGGACGCACATCCGTATGCTGTCCGTGACTCATGCAGAAGTAATAACCTGGTTGCGTCCCGTTTCTTACGTCTGTTGCTCCAGAAATGTATGCATTTTTAATTTCTCTAATTTATTGATTTTTTTATAAAAAAAATAATTTATGAAACGTTTGCCATGTTGGGATGTAAACTTCGAATATGGGCGTGGTTATGGCGAGTCTAACATTTAGCTGCATTTATAAAACTTTAAAGGTCATTTCTATCGCAAATAGCATTCACAAATTATACCATCACCTACTAGGTCTAAACTGAGATAACGTTCTGGCGCGGTTTGGTGCATTTACCAATACACATTTATATAATGTCATGCGCCTTATTAATATATCGCTACAAAATAAAAGCGCCTTGGCACAGAATTAGCAAGTTTTAAAAAAGAGAAATAGTAAATCTGCCCAATGTTCCTATTTATATACATATGCATTTTTATGCTACTTACAGATGTAGATAAATATCTGCTTGTCTGGAAGCTTTTTAGGGATGCAGTACAAAGAAATGTGCCCAAAAATAGAAATACAGACATGAGAAAAACATCAGGAACGTAGTTGCAGCTGCTTCCGTCTAGATGTCCACCCAGCCTAATACACTGTCCTTGTGTCAGATTTACAGGATCTTGCATATTCTATAAAGGAAAAAAAGCAGTTTAATAAAAACTGCCAAAGTTAGGCCTGATTCAGACGAGCGTGTCCGTTTTGCGTCCGGAAAAAAACGGAGCGTAAGTCATGCTTTTCAGCTCCATGTGGCATCAGTGTAGGGGCGTAGCTTGTGGGGTGGCAGGTGGGATGCAACTAGGAGGAAGGTAGGGGGGATTCCGTCGCACTGGATGGGGCTCCCTCAAGAAGCGAAATCCCTGGCCAAAGCGGATTCCACTTCTGGAGGAGCCCCTAATTTCACTATCCATATATGGACCGTGACGTCAGGGGCTCCTCCAGAAGCGGAATTACGGGCCAGAGCGTTGCCGACGCTCTGGCTGGGTATTTCAATCCTAGAGGTAGCCCCTGACGTCACTGTCCATATATGGATGGAGACATCAGGGGCTTGTCCAGAAGTGGAATCCCCGGCCAGAGCGTCGTCAATACTCTGGCTGGGGATTCCACTCCTAGAGGGAGCCATAATGGTGCCATCTACAGGGAGGGAGGGTGTAGCGCTATCTACAGGGGGTGTCTGGCACTATCTACTAGGGGGGAGTGTGGCAGTATCTACAAGGGGGATGTGTGGCTTTATCTACAAGGGTGGTGTGGCATTATCTACTGGGGGTAAGTGTGGCAATATCTACAGGGACTGTGTGGCACTATCTACAAGGGGGGCTGTGTGGCAGCATCTACAAGGGGGCTGTTTGGCACTGTCTGCATGGGGGGGCTGTGTGGCAATATTTACCGGATGGGTTATGTGATACTATTGTGTGATACTATCTACAAGGAGGCTGTGTGGCACTATCTACAAGGGGGCTTTGTGGCACTATTTACAAGGGGGCTGTGTGGAACTATCTAGAAGCGGGGCACTATCTACAAGAGGAGGCTGTTCATCATGTCATCATATAGTCTCTTCTAGCCTCAGTTATACAATCTGTTTTGGTCAGGCACTGACCTCTTTAATTTATTTTATTTTAATTTATTTTAATGTTAACTACTTTATATAACTACAATGCTTGTAAAATCTACAAATGGTTTTATGCTCGACTTACATAAAAAAATGTGAAAAAAATTATACCTCATTGATTGGTAGAGAACGCAAACATGGCGAGGGGAAAGGAGGTGACGGGAAAGAAGTTGTGGGGGGGGCAAACTGAATTTTTGTCCCGGGTGCAGGAGTACCTAGCGACGCCTCTGCATCAGTGTGCTTTCCTTGTGGCATCAGTGTTCCTGCTTTTGTATTGTTTTTCTCATAATTTCTTTAGCAACTGGAGAATGAAACAAGGACACATATGTCGTCCGTGTGCCGTCCGTGTTTTTCACGCAACTATAGACTTCAATGGGCGACGTGGTCCGCAAAAATTGACTAAAATTGGACATGCAATGAGTTTCATGCAACGGACACACGCTGCGTGAAAAATCACGTATGTGTGAATAGCCCTATTGATTTCCATGGGTTCGTGTGTCAGTTATTTTAACAGACATCACGCAGACGTAAAATACATTTGTCTGAATAAGGCCTAAGGGAAATACAATAAATGAAACTGATTAGGGATATACCTGTGTTCCTGCTGTAACTATTTAAATTAGTGGAAAGAAAACGTTTTATTCTACCGGGTGCCGTGCCTGTGCTTTTTCTTCTCCATAGGCCTATCCATAAGACTTCAAAAACGCCAGGAAAAAAAGCCTCTACAAAGTAAAGCTAAAATTAAAAAAAACGCTACCAAAAAACACATTTACGGCCCGAAAAACAGCTGAAAAGTCAGTGTGAACATACCCTTATACTTTTCCCTCTATTTGGATCCACTACTATGTTTGGCTCAAAAAAGATGCCACAAAAACTTGATGTGTTATTCCATCCTAGGCTGGGTTCCCACAGAGCAGATTCGCTGCAGATTTTGCATGTATTTTTAAGCCAAAACCAGGAACTGAACCGAAATAGAAGAAACACACTCCCCAACATTGAAATTGCAACATCAAAAAGGGCAAGCCGTAAGATTATGGAAATCGAGGAAGTTGCAGGTGTCGCTAAAATCTGTAAATAATCTAATTCTCTTGCAGCTAGCTCCAATCTGTGGCATGTGGAAGGGGCATAAAAGCCAGATGGAAGGCAAAGTTTTTAGCCACACGAAACCTCATAAATCGTATCAAGTGGTGTGGGACGATTGTGTGATGCCTTCTGTTTATCGATGTGCCAATTATCGACACTTGTCACAAACGGAGAGGGACAGACTCCTTGAACTGAGAGACCTTGGTTCATTACTCCAGTAGATCGTTACGCGCCTAGGCAGAGATGTCAGTATTGTTTAACGTTGCGTACCCTGATGGTTGGGAGAAAAACAACGAACGGGAATGACAACAACAGGTGCGCGGAGGTGAACCTTTACACGGATGGATCGTCCGATTGGAGTGATCCATTCTGTACTGCAAGTGAGATTGGACGTCACATCCCAATCATGGTGCACAGCAAGATGGCAATGGAGGCTGGAATGGAGCTCTATCCTCTTCAGCCATGAGTACCACGTTTGTCTCGGACGCAATGATAGCCAGAGATTGGTCTGGAGACCACGTGGGCAATGCCATTAAGAGGCCTACACAAGAGATGGTCATTCTGGCCCTACTCCCGGGATTCTGGTGTGGGGTGGCTTAATGTAAGGTAGCCGGACCCATCTAGTCTTCATTTCAGGTACACTAACAGATCGGTGTTACGTTCATTTGATTGTGGAAGCAGTGGTAGGGCCATTTCTGCAACGTACAACACCTTTGCAAAGGACAACACCAGGCCACATGTTGCTCGTGCTACTGTAAGCAACCTGCGTGGCCTAAACATGCTACCATGCCCAGCAGCGCCTCCGGACTTGTTTCCCACGAGCACATCTTGGACGTCATTGGTCGGCAATTGCAAAGGGAGCTGCCAGCAGCCAGTCTTGATGATTTGCTTACCCAATGCATTCAGCGTGGCATAACATTCCTCAGCCAACCATCAATAACCTAATTTATGGCATGTAAAGGCGTGCAAGTGTGTATATATCTGCACGTGGCGCCCATATTCGATCCTGAATAAATCAAGATGTTTGGAATATTTTGTTTCCATTTTTTATAATTTGCATGTTATTAACATGTGTATCGATCCTCTGATTTCCACAATTCCAAAACTTTTCCTTCTTGGTGTTGCAATTTCAATGTTGAGGAGTGTATATAAAGGAAGGCCTTAAAATCTGCACTGTGGGAACTACGGTTGGGTTCCCACAGTGCAGATTTGCATGCTTTTTTTTAGTCAAAACCAGGAACGGAACTTAAACAGAAGATATATATAAAGGAAGGCCTTATACTGTAGGTCTGCTCTCCTGGATCCAATTCTGGTTTGGGCTTACAAACAATGGCGGATTATAATATGGGCCGAACCGCACACAATCTTAAAAAACTATGCAGCGCTGCTAGCTGCCGCGCTGTCCCGCTTCCAACTGAATCTGCATTTGCAGGACGCAGATTCAGTTGGGTTGATTGCTGGAGGCTCGCTCCAGCATTCACTCTGCCGTGAGCGGCTCGGTGCAGGCAGGCGCGATGTAGTGACGTCATCGCGCCTGTCTGCACGGAGTCACTCACGGGCCAGTGCAGAGGAGGAGAAGCATCCCCCACCGTCGTGGGAACTGGGATAGGTAAGTAATTATGTTTTTTTATTTATTAGGTACGTACATATGGAGGCATTATACTGTGTCACAGCTATGGGGCATTATACTGTGTTGCAGCTATGGGGGCATTATACTGTGTCACAGCTATGGGGCATTATACTGTGTCGCAGCTTTGGGGCATTATACTGTGTCACAGCTATGGAGGCAATATACTGTGTCACAGCTATGGGGCATTATACTGTGTCGCAGCTATGGGGGCATTATACTGTGTAGGGTCAGCTAAGGGGAAAATTATACTGTGTAGAGGCAGCTATGAAGGGCATTATACTGTGGGGGCAGCTATGGGTGGCAATATACTGTGGGGGCAGCTATGGGGGACATTATACTGAGAAATTGCAAGAGCTGCAGGTCCAAGACGCTGTGTAGCACTATATACAAGGGGGGATTGTTGTATAACACTATATAGAAGGGAGTGCTGCGTATCACTATATCTAAGGGGGATTGCTGTGTAGCACTATATACAAGAGGGGGAGGGCTATGTGACGCTATTTACAGAGGGGGAGGACTGTGTAGCGCTATTTACAGGGGGCTGTGTGTGGTGCTATCTACAGTGTTTGACAAAATTATATTCAGGGGCGCAGTCTATGGTGCGATAATATTTAGGGGCACAGTGTTTGTACTATTTTATTCAGGGGCACAGTGTTTGGTGCTATTATATTTAGGGGCCCAGTGTGTGGCACCATGATAATATTATCTTTGTTTATAGGTGTGGAAATGTTGGAAAAGTGAGGAGCCAAAGACATCTGAGTGGCAAATTCTGCAGAAATGGGTCATGGCCGGGAAAAGTCGTTATGAAGTCTGGACTGGATGGAGAAGAAAAGAGGAAAAAAACTACGTCGTCACCAGTGAGTCACTAGATTTATAGACAATCTGTCATCTCTACTGACATGTTTATAATAGGAAATCCTTGTATTTCACAAAGTCTTTGTGCAGTCCAGGACTGATAGACAAATAAGTGTTACTATTCCCCTTGTCAGGAGAATGTGTCCCTACACGGTGCGATACTGTCAGCGATGGTTGGAGACTGTCAGTATGTGGGGACACAGCCTTTTGACAAGGGGAGTAATAACACCCATTTGTTAATGTCTGGACAAAAAGGAAGTGTTAACAATAGTGTTAACAATAGATACAGGGCGGCGGTGGAGAAGGGGGGCCCAAGTTTGGATGACAGCCCAGGGCCTATGGTCTACTTAATCCGCCACTGCTTACAAAATACAGGCAAAATCTGCAGAAAATCTGCTCAGTCTGAACCCAACCTAAGGCCTCACATAGGGTTTTTGTCTAGTGTTTAAGATTGCATTAAAAAAATGTAGTTTAAAAATGACAGAATTTTTCAAATTTAAAAGGTGTTTTTGAAATCCTATAGAGAAGCCTATGGTGAAAATTGTCCAAAAAAAAACCCACCATAACTAGAGCATACTGTGTTTTGAAAAAAATAAATGCTACTGACCCCCAAAATGCAAAAAGATGCAAAAAAAAACCACAAGCAAAATACTTTATGTATACATTCTGATATATCGCTATAGTGTTTAAACTAATAACAGGCCACTCAAAATGCTTCAAATGCTTTTTTTTAATTTACGGAACGGGCTACTATACTATATAATAAGAGCGCGGCCCGCAAATGCGTGTGACAGTCCGTGCCCGTCCGTAATTATGGACCGTGATTATTGCTACGGCCGTGTGCAGGGGGCCTTAGTGTAAGTCAGTTTTATAACTCTGCAGCTAATCATTGTATGAACTCACTTATTATATCACTGCACTCCTGCTTCCTTTACATAGGGAAGAAATAATCTCTTCATCAGTACTATATGCATGAAGGACAGATAGAGGGACAAGGAAGGTGGAGCTGGGTGGGTAGGGGTCTCAGAGCTGCCAGGAGGGATTTGATTTGCGATGATGTTCTCCTGTAGTTCGCTGGAAGTCATCTACACAGCGGAGAGTTACCTCCTGTTTACAAATGAGAGCATGGTCTAATTTGGTGGTCAGACGGAGATCACATGACACAGCATCCCATAATGAAAAGGTTCAAAATGTATAGATGCAACCGGGCTGGGAAGAAACAATTGGCACTGCTAGAATATTGCTGATGAGTAAGCATGATATATGAAAAAATAAATGTGCTTCATACTACTAATAAATATTTTCTTACTATTTAACTGCACTTTGCACTATTTCAAAATGGTACAGCAGCAGAACTCTGAAAACCTACCACATAATAAAAAGAATCATACAATGTAAAATTGCTTGAAGACTCATTTCCTGCAATAAATAAACAAATAGCAGAAAATTTTAAATTTGCAGCATGTCCTGAAATCTGCACATTGGTTTTTCAGCTACATGTGATTGGGGCATGTCGTTTCCTTGATAGCATACATTCCAATTTTGGCCTCATGAACACGACCGTAATTTTTATCCGCAATATACTAACCCATTCATTTCTATCGGCTACAGACACCTTCCCGTGTATTTACGGGTGGGTGTCCAGGCCATACAAATTACCACCAAAAAATTGGACATGTCCTATTTTTTGCACGGCCTGCAAAAGCGGTTGACACTCTGTGGCCTATCCGTGCAGTATTTACTGACAGTCGTGTGCATGAGGCCTTACTGAAATAATCTTAGAAAATCCTAGTTTGAACATGGCTATGCAATGACTTTAAATGCAGTTTCTTACATACAGAATAAATATCCCCAACAGCCAGGTTAAAGAGGCTCTGTCACCACATTATAAGTGGCCTATCTCCTACATAAGGAGATGTGCTCTGTAATGTAGGTGACAGCAGTGCTTTTAATTTAAAAAAAACGATGTATTTTCACCACTTTATTAGCGATTTTAGATTTATGCTAATGAGTTGCTGAATGCCCAAGTGGGCGTATTTGTACTTTAGACCAAGTGGGCGTTGTACAGAGGAGTGTATGACGCTGACCAATCAGCATCATGTACTCCTCTCCATTCATTTACACAGCGCATAGGGATCCTGTTAGAGCCTTATGTGCTGTCTTAGGCTGGGTTCACACACACTATTTACGGACGTAATTCGGGCGTTTTAGCCCCGAATTACGTCCGAAAATGCGGCTCAAAAGCGTTGGCAAACATCTGCCCATTCATTTGAATGGGTCTTACGATGTTCTGTGCCGACGGTCATTTTTTTTACGCGCCACTGTCAAAAGGTGGCGCGTAAAAAAGACGCCCACGTCAAAGGTGCCTGTCACTTCTTCAGACGTAAATGGAGCCGTTTTCCATGGACTCCATGGAAAAACAGCTCCAATTACGTCCATAATTGACGCTGCGAAAGACGCCTACACATGCCATTACGGCTGAAATTACGGTGCTGTTTTCTCCTGAAAACAGCTCCGTAATTTCAGCCGTAACGGATGCTGCCGTGTGAACATACCCTCATACTAACACTACTAATACTTAACAATACTGAAGTGTTTAGACAATGAATAGACATTCCATGGGATGTCTATTCACAATCCCTGCACTTCGTTACTCTGTCTGTGGCAGTTACAGCAGAGGAAGCGTAATCTCGCGAGATTACGCGGTAAATAATAGGTTACAGAGAGATTACGCTTTGCTCTGCTGTAACTACCACAAAAACAGTAACGAAGTGCACAGATTGTGAATAGACATCCCATGGAATGTCTATTCACTGTCTAAACACTTCAGTATCGTTAATGTGTTAGTATAAGACAGCACATAAGGATCTAGCAGGATCCCTATGCGCTGCCTAAATGAATGGAGAGGAGTACATGACGCTGATTGGTCAGCGTCATACACTCCTCTGTACAACGCCCACTTGGTCTAAAGTAAAAATACGCCCACTTGGGCATTAATAAACTCATTAGCATAAATCTAAAATAGCTAATAAAGTTGTGAAAATAGATCGTTTTATTAAATAAAAAGCACTGCTGTCATCTACATTATAGCGCCCATCTCCTTATGTAGGAGACAGGGCACTTATAATGTAGTGACAGAGCCCCTTTAAAGGAGTCAAAACCTGTCAACCATACAAGATTGCATCCACTTTCCTCATGTAGACACCTCAGAAAAAAATAGGGAAGATCCACCCAGACTGGGACATACTGCTTATAGTTTTTAGGACAAATCCATAAACAGTGTGTAAAGGATCTGCCAGACACAGCTTCTGTGTCGATGCCCGTGGGTAATCAGTCTGCACCTGCTCCTAAGTCTGAGAGAGTGACACGATCTTCTACCAGTCAGGCTGGGAGGCTGAGGAGTGGGAGAGCCTATCACAGCCTGGCCAGACGGAGCTAGCTCCCGCCCTCTGTCTATTTATACCTGCATTTCCAGCTCCTCCTTTGCCTGTGATTCTTTTCTGTTTCCTGGCTCTGCTGCTCCTGCTATGATTATTGACCTTGCTTCATTTTTGACCCTGGCTTTACTGACTACGCTCCTGGTCTGCGATTTGTACCTCCTGCACTCCTGGCTCGTTCACTACTCTTGTTGCTCACTGTGTTGCCATGGGCAACTGCCCCATTTCCCTTAGCTTCTGTGTACCCTTGTCTGTTTGTGTATCGTGCACTTATTGAGCGTAGGGACCGCCGCCCAGTTGTACGCCGTCGCCTAGGACGGGCCGTTGCATGTAGGCAGGGACTGAGTGGCGGGTAGATTAGGGCTCACCTGTCTGTCTCCCTACCCTGTCATTACACAGTGGTAGAAATAAGCATCTGAAGTATGATATTTCAGAAGGCCTGGATTCAATAAAGACCGATCTTAATTCGTTGCCTCATGAAATCAGAAGTCTCATTTGCCTTACTATTTAATTTGCCTATTCATGGTCTTTGTGTAGTGTGTATATTTTAAGATTCCCCCTTTTACATGTCACAATCTAAGGCCTTATTTACACAAGCAAGTCCAATTAACATCTGCAAATAATGGACCAATTTTATTCATATGACTGTCCTTGTTGCATCAGTGTGTCGGTAATCATTTTGGCCAAAAGGACGCAAGCTCGCAATCCACGACAAGGATCCCCAGACTTGCGAGTCCCTAACTCCTAAACTGGAACAGAACGTTCCTGATGCACAAACAGAACCGATAAAAACAAGGGGACATATACAAAAACACCGAAAAAGGCCATACTTACAAATGGACTCCTTCATCAGCGTTTCTGACCTGGCTGTGTCCATTTGTAAGTATGGCCTTTTTCGGTGTTTTTGTATACGTCCCCTTGTTTTTGTATATGTCCCGCCTCTGCAGGTTGAACCTTTTTTTTTTCCAGACGGAGGGAGTGCCCCCTTGTTTTTTAAGTTTTTTTTTACATGGAACAGGATTTCACCATATTTTTTGTATGAGCCATTCATATATTTATATAAGTTAATCATGTCCCCCCTTAGTCATCTTTTTTCAAGGCTAAATAGGTTTAATTCTTTTAATCTTTCCTCATAACTTATATTCTCCATGCCCCTTATTAGCTTCGTTGCTCTTCTATGTATTTTTTCCAACTCCAGGGCATCCTTTCTATGAACTGGAGCCCAGAACTGAGCTGCATATTCTAGATGAGGCCTTACTAATGCTTTGTAAAGTGGTAATATTGTAACCCTGTCCAGCGAGTCCATGCCTCTTTTAATACACGACAATATCTTGCTGGCCCTTGAAGCAGCTGATTTACATTGCATGCTGTTATTTAGTTTATGATTTACAAGTACACCAAGTGTAGCTCCCCCTAGGACATATGATGCATGCAGGTTGTTCGTACCCAGGTGCATAACTTTACATTTATCTACATTAAACCTCATTTGACAAGTGGACACCCAAACACTTAGTGTGTTCAAATCAGCTTGCAATTCACGAACATCTTCCATAGACTGAACATTACTACATAGCTTGGTGTCATCTGCAAAAATAGAAATAGCGCTATTAATCCCAACCTCTATATAATTAATAAATAAGTTGAATAATAGTGGCCCCAGCATGGAACCCTGCAGGCTATTTAACCATTTCCAATCAAATACGCATTAAATCGGACAAGATTCTCCGAGTTCTTGAAATGAACTTAAATTTTTATACACAATTCCACAACATTTACATTTATATAGCGCATTCAACGCTACTTAGGTCATATATGTGAAAATCATTTCATATTTTTAATATATCGGGAATTATATTCCCGTCTATGTTTTAAACTATGTTTTCGATTCATCCCGTTATTCACACTGTGCATATGTTGAAAGCTTGCACAATTGTTTGGAGATGTAATACCTGATGTTTAACCAAATTGTCAATTTGTGCTGGTTTTTCTGTATACCGAATCTATAACAACTGTGATATACTTTGTGGAAATTGTGAGGACGCAACTGTCTTGCCTGCGATTTGGATTATTAAAAACCCATGATACTGTATACTCAAGTAGAGTTCGATTAGACTGCCCAGATATAGTCGCCACTCTGTCTTTATATGACATACACCTCTTGAATTATACTTATACACGCAGTCTCTATACATGGTGTATCACACCTGAGGTGGTAATTACAGACTAGGGTTAACTTCTCACCTGTCTTTTTGCGTACTCATTAGTTACGCTTATTAAGCAGACAGGACGGCCAAGGTCCTCACATTTCTTTGCCATGATTAAGAGCACAGGAGCTGCTCGAAACGCGTAGGCCAGGGCACCATTGCCTACTCACTTTCCTCTGGGATTGCGTCTCTACACTATTTTATTCATTCACCCCAATAAAGATGGGAACATCGATTCCTTTTTAAACTTTGACTGGACTCAGCGCTGGATCATTCCATTTTTTCTCCATAACTTTACATTTATCTACATTAAACCTCATTTGACAAGTGGACACCCAAACACTTAGTGTGTTCAAATCAGCTTGCAATTCACGAACATCTTCCATAGACTGAACATTACTACATAGCTTGGTGTCATCTGCAAAAATAGAAATAGCGCTATTAATCCCAACCTCTATATAATTAATAAATAAGTTGAATAATAGTGGCCCCAGCACGGAACCCTGGGGTACACTACTTATTACCGGGGACCATTCAGAGTAGGAATCATTGACCACAACTCTCTGGATACTGTCCTTGAGGCAATTCTCAATCCAATTACAAACTATACTTTATAAACCTATAGTCCTTAATTTACACATTAGACGTCTATGAGGGACAGTGTCAAATGACTTTGCAAAGTCCAAAAACTATATCCACAGCGGCCCCTCTGTCTAGGATTCTGCTCACGTCTTCATAAAAATAAATCAGGTTGGTTTGACAACTTCTGTCCTTAGTAAAACTGTGCTGGCTGTCACTTATAATACAATTTTTTGTCACATACTCCTGTATATAGTCCCTCAATAGCCCCTCAAACATTTTCCTCACGAAGGATGTTAAGCTTACTGGTCTATAATTACCCGGGGAAGACCTAGAGCCCTTTCTAAAAATAGGCACCACATTTGCCCTGCGCCAGTCGCTTGGCACTATACCAGTCACTAGAGAATCTCTAAATATTATAAAGAAGTGTGCTGTCTAGTATTTAAATGGACAGCACATTGTGATACTTACAGTATTTTATTTTTACTTGTGATTCTACAATAATAAAAACACACATTTGTACTTACCCATTTTGATTAAGCTACATCTACAGTTGTACCGGGTTATATTATCTATGTTATATCTCCAATTAACTGGAAAGTGATCAGCCAGGTTTAGCATCTTTTTCACAGCATCATAAATGAAAATACAGCTTATTAATGCACAAAAGCTTTCTTCTGTAAAACGAGTGAAATATTGTACCAAGTAAGCAGCGTTGGTAGCCACCAAAATGAAGCAATAAAATGCCACCCAAAGTCCAATCCAAAGTCTAAATTCTAAATATTCAAAATTGTAGTCTCTGGGAAAAAAAAAAACATGCCAATGTTAATAAACAATATGCACAAAAACATCCATTAGAAAAAGATATGATTTTACAAGAGGTCTGAATTAAGTTTTCATGTTAAAGGGGTATTCTGGTCGGCTCCACAATTTCTGTCAGTGCCATGGACTTTAAATGGAGCGGAAGGGCGCATGCCTGACTAACAATTCATTCATCGCCTTTTAGTAGGAGGCTAGGAAGACCAAGAAACATGGGACGCCCGTTTTGGCAATCAGTGGGGATCCCAGAGGTTGGACGTCCACCAATCGAGTGGTTATTACTTATCAAGTGCATAGGTTATAATTTGTTGTGACCGGAATACCCCTTTAAATATATTTTTGAAGATTTTATTGGTGGCGCTTTTTTGAAATCTTCCATGTCACTATATTTCGGTAAAAAAAAAAAAGAAAGAAATCTTGCTGATTTTTCTCTGGCCACTGAACCTCAAAATAGACTGACACTTCCTGTTCTGTAATGAGCAGTCATCTCATTATCACCACGAGCGATATTACAATGAAATGTAAAACTTATATGTAGATAACAGAAAATCACACCATCATACTAATATACACAATATACATATGTCGGCAGCGCATAACCCGTGAAGGAAGCGATGTGTCGTGGGCTGGCTTGGTGGGTATATAAGGTGTGCAATAGGCTGTCTAAAACACATATCACTCGTTGTCGCCGAGGGGCCATTTATCAGAGTTGCAAAAAGGGAATATTATTGGCTTTTGGCAAAGGGTGGCAGTATTTCTCAAACAATTTGTGAACTGTTCATGTGCTGATGTGGCGAAAGGGTATCGTGAGTGGACAAATGTAACCATTTGGAATAACCAACGTGGAAACTGTGGAGCACCTCGTGCCATTGATCTGAGAGGTTAACATCGGCTACGAAGTTGCGCGAGGGCCGTACGACATGTTACAGTGGAGCAGCTCACCGTGAAAATCAACCAGGTGGCTACCAGACGTGTATCTAAAACAACAGTTCAGCCAACCCTACTGCGTATGGGGCTACAAAGCAGACGGATGGTCGATACTCCTATACTAACAAAGGTGCATCGGAAAAATAGGCTTCAATTTGCACGTCAGTTACGGAATTGGACCACCGATGATTGGCAAGGAGTTGTGAAAAGGATCTGCCAGGCACAACTTCTGTATCTACGCCCATAGGTAATCAGTCTGCACCTGCTTCTATGTCTGTGAGACTGACTCCATCTTCCACCACTCAGGATGGCAGGCTTAGGAGTTGGAGAGCCTATCACAGCCTGGCCAAACGGAGCTAGCTCCCGCCCTCTGTCTATGTATACCTGCCTTTCTTGTTCCTCCTTGCTTGTGATTCTTCTCTGTTGGTTTCCTGGCCCTGCTGCAGCTTCTTGAACTACTTGTCCCTGCTTCGTATTGACCCTGGCTTACTGACTACTCTCCTGCTCTGCATTTGGTACCTCGTACACTCCTGGTTTGACTCGGCTTGTTCACTACTCTTCTGCTCTGCGTTTGGCACCTCGTACTCTCCTGGTTTGACTCGGCTCGTTTACTACTCTTGTTGCTCACGGTGTTGCCGTGGGCAACTGCCCCGTTTCCCTTTTGTTCTGTGTTCCCTTGTCTGGTTGTCTGTCGTGCACTTATTGAGTGTAGGGACCGTCGCCCAGTTGTACCCCGTCGCCTAGGGCGGGTCGTTGCAAGTAGGCAGGGACTGAGTGGTGGGTAGATTAGGGCTCACTTGTCTTTTCCCAATCCCTGTCATTACAGGTTGCCTTCTCAGATGAGACACGTTTACTGCTTAATTGAACGGATTCACATCAGAGAACAAACACCCTGCAACCATTGCTGGAAGAACACAAGCTGGTGGCGGCAACGTTATGGTCTGGGGAATTTTTTCATGCATTCTCTGGGCCCACTTATCCATGTGGAAGGCACTCTGAAACGATTTTGGTATGAATCCATCATTGCAGATCAAGTCCACTCATACATGCTGTTTGTCTTCCCTGGGGCAGATGGAATCTTCCAGCAAGACAATGCGACATGTCACACGGCTAGAAATGTCTGACAGTGGTGGGAAGAGCACGACCAAGATTTCCAAGTACTTCCTTGGCCCCCTAAATCGCCAGACTTGAACCCAATTGAGCATCTGTGAGACCACCTCGATCCTCTTTTTCGCTCTAAGGTGCCTTCCCCACACACCCTCCAGCAAATGAGGGATGCACTGCAGTCAGCATGGCTCCAGATACCTGAGAAAACCTACTAGAACCTTATTTAGTCAAAACCGTTTCCCGCTGTTTTACCGCCACTAGCCTGGGGGCACTCTCCCCCGGCTTACAGGGTTAGGCCCATGCTGACTTCCATGGCTGTGGAGCCCTTAGGTGGAGGGGGCCGAGGACCATTCTGAATCTCCATCGGTGCACTCCGGCAAAGGGACCAGTACCCATAGGACCTGTTCGCACCACAGGCCATCCTCTCGGCATCGCGGATCACGTCACTCTCGACGTCGTCACTCTCGACGTCGTCACTCTTGGCGTAGGAGATAGTCTTTATCCCGTAGTTCCTAAGGGGCCTTATCTAGGAATTTACGCACTTGTTCCTCAGACCGTGGCACTTTATCAGGTGACCACGAAAGATCGAGGCATTCCCACAGATCCTCCAGTACATCTCAGGCGACTGCATCTACTGTTACCGTGCTACTAGAGACAGCGCCTGGACGGTCTCTCTCCTCCCGCCCGGTGTCAGGCACCGATTTCCGATTTAGCTTCTGGACCGGGTGAGTCTGATTGCCTTCAGGCTCGGTGTACTGCTAATTCCTCTGATTCTGATTTGTTATCTGCTGTTCGGTCACTATTGGTGGGTACCCCTGTGGCCCGGGTCGAATCTGCGTCCAAGCCGGTAGTGGAGAAGTCTCTGGTTGAGGCATCCACTTCTACATCTACGCCTATGCTGCTTTAGAGATTTTTTTGTGGTGTAGCTCCCTTTGGCACGCCTTTATCCAAAGATACCAGGTCCAGGTGTTCTAAAAATGAATATGTTGATATCTGGTCTCTGGTGTCGGTGGATTCGGGAACTATCGATAAGGAGGGGTGTTTTCAGAGGGTGGTTCAGACGAAGCCTAGGGTTGCGAAAACTTTTAATAACTGGATTCAGGCCTTCGCAGTTCTAGGTTGTGTTGTTTCGCAGAAATTTCCTGAAAAGTCGTTTCAACTGTTTGTATACTTTGATACGATTTTCAGTGCTTACAGGACGCATGGCAGTTCGGCGTGGTGGCGGTATGATGAGGAGTTTAGGAGGCGCATGTTGCAGCGGCCCGAGATTGGGTGGAATACTAATGCGACCAATGTATGGTTGTGACCTATGATGTTGCAACTGTCACATAGGGTTCGTGGACCCTCTGGGCTGTACAGCCTTGGCGGTATGGCAGCTGGCCAACAGGTCGCAGGTCAGAGTCTATAGTTTATATAGGGTACCTGTGGCAGCTCAGACAGTAGCAAGGCAGGCTTGGCAGGAACTAGGAAACAGGTAGACGTCAGGCGTGGAGAAGCAGGACAGGCGTGGTATACAGCACAGCATGGCTACAGCTAAGCACGGCACTAGATCAGGATACAGGAACAGGAAACACTGGGAGCAGGAAACACTAGGGGACCATTTGCAAGACAGACTAGGAATACAACAACAAAGCTCAGGCGTGGGAGGATGGGGCTGGGACCTTCTTATAGCCCAGGGTGCTCTGGACCAATTAGCTCAATCACCAACATGCTTGAGCTCTGGATTCTCAAGTCTGGACTGAGCTCGTGAGCGCACCCTGGTGGTCGCTGTGGAGCAGGACGGCCGTATATGCAGACATCTCTTGAGAAAAGGGCATCGACTGAATGGAAGGAGTTTGTGGTCAGTGACCACGGATGTTACAGCAACGGTCCTTTCAGTCCGCCGCCCCCTCCTCCGCTACCTATACCGGTTCGTCTCCCGGGGTTGGGGGTTAGTGCCGATAGTGTTGGTGGTTCACATCAAGGAAAATTACTTGTGCTCTGTCCGCCTGGGTGAATTGATTGCCCTCATCCAATCAGACCTGGAATGGTTAGCTTCATTCTTTCCCGAGCTAGTGCTCGTATGGTCAGAAATAGTTCCCCAGGGTGGTCTGGCATGGAGCCCGTGGTGGTAATGCTTTTGAGAGGGGCAGGAGATGGCTCAACACTTGGGTGTCCCATTTTGTAAGAGAAAGAGGTGGGGTGGTAATCAGGCACAGACAGCATGAGGGGGACAACAGATGTCTTTTGCTACCAGATGGAGTTCACCTCACGGATATTGGCCTGGACATATTTCTATCCGGCCTGCAAGATGACATCAAACAGACCATTTTCTTGTTGGCGGGGGGGGGGGGCGGAAGGGCGTGTAGTATGAGTACACGCCCTCCTGATGGCGTTTTGTAAAGGCAGCTTTTACCTACATGCCCTCTTGATTGGTTTATTTAAAAAATAAAAGGAATTTGTTATAAAAAATAAAATAAAATAAACAAATCAACATGATGCTCATCATTGTGTGAGAGACAACGTTGTGTGATTTTCATTCTTCCACTTTTATGATTGTTTCAGGTAAATTTTGTTTGTGTGTCTTTGATATTGTCACAGCTGATGTTTTGTAAAGGCGGTTTTTACCTACATGCCCACTATGTTTGTAGGCCAGCATACGGGTTTACCTAACAATGGTTTCTGACAACCTTTTTGTTTAATAGGTCACACTTGCATTTAATAATAAAGCTGTGGCTGTCCCCGAGTCAACCCACGTTAAGAGTACATAATGGTGTCCTGTTTATTTATTCAATGATCTTCTTCCCTAGCCCATCTTTTGATTGGTTACATCATGCATACAGTCTGCAGATGAAAGAAATGCTGAGTTTCAGCGTTTGCGTGATGGTCATAATGAAATGACAGCACAACAAATTGAAGCTGAATCTTAGCGAACGCGTATGTGAATATTGCAGAAGCACAAAGCATGACCCCAGAAAAAAGGTAAGTATGTGCAATTGAGAGGCACAAAGACAACTCAAATCAGACAACGACCTGAAGAAACATTTGAAGGCACGAAAACCCAGTGGCGGATCCTCACATGGGCGGTTCGGGCGGCCGCCCGGGGCCCAAGGCTCCCAGGGGCCCATGGCCACCCAAACCGCACATAAGTTTAAAAAAATGATCCAGGGATGCTGCCTGTCGCGGTAATCGGTCCCACCTGCTGATAAGGAGGAGGTGGGGGGGCATGTGCAGGGGTAGTGAATTTTGGCCAGGGTACAGGGGGCGGGCGGCACCGCACATCAGCGGTACAGAGCAGACTGTCAGAGAGAGTGATGGGCAGGTGCTGGAGTGTCCCTGACAGTCTGCTCCTCTGTGCTGCTGTGCACTGTCCCATCTGTCTAAACCTCCAGCAGCTGCCTGATAACGGCAAGACTGCAAGTAGGAGGTAAAGGACCTGTGGTGACATCACAGTCACATGATTAAGGTCCTGGAGGCTATACACAAGCACAGCACAAGCACCGCAGAGGAAGAGTCTCTGGTAAGTGTGGTATGTGTATATAGGGAACATAGTATAAGTCTTTATAGTGTGTCCTGTGTGTATAGTGTAAGTCTATATAGTGTGTGTATAATGTAAGTTTATATAGTGTGTACTGTGTGTATAATGTAAGTCTATATAGTGTGTGGTGTGTATAGGGTTTAGTGCGTTAAATGTAAGTCTATATAATGTATATAATGTAAGTGTGTGCGTATAATGCATATAATATGTCTGTATAGTGTGTATATATTGTATAGTGTGTAAATAGTGTGTGCTGTGTGTGTATAATGCAAGTCTATATAGTGTGTGTATAGGGTATATAGTGTAAGTCTATATAGTGTGTGAGTATAGTGTATATAATATAAGTCTATATAGTGTGTGTGCGCGTGTGTATAGTGTATATAGTGTAAGTCTATATAATGTGTGCTTTGTGTATAATGTAAGTCTATAAAGTGTGTGTATAATGTAAGTCTATAAAGTGTGTGTATAGTGTATATAGTCTAAGTCTATATAGTGTGTGATGTGTGTATAGAGTTTATAGTGTGTATAATGCAAGTCTATATAGTGTAAGTATGTGCGTGTAGTGTGTGGTTTGAATATATAATGTGTGGCGTTAGTGTGATTTGTATATAGGGTGTTTAATTTAAAAAAAATTGTGTGTGAAATTATTTCCAACCCATAGAGCCCTCTGCAGTCAGTCAAATGCTCAGAACCCCCTGCAGTATAATCTCTCCCATAGAGCCCTCAGTAGTTATTATACTGCAAGGGGAGGGGTCAGAGCATCTGAATAACTGCTGAGGGTTCTATGGGGGGGATAACTCCTCTCCCACAGCGCCATAAGAGCCATACGCTCAGACCCTCCCATAGGGCACTCAGCAGTCAGTCAGACACACTGGGGAGGGGTGTCCGACTTGTTAAAGAGTAACTAAACTTAAAATTTACATGTCATAGTGACATGTCAAAAGTTCTGGCACTGAGACCCCACCAATCGCTAAAACAAAGTGGCAGAAGCACTCAGGTGTGTGATGAGCCACTTTGTTTCTGATCATCTTTCCTCTGATAGCTGAGCAAGCCGTGTACGGGCTCAATAGAAAGACGATCAGAAATTAAGTGGAACAATGCTCATCTGAGCAATTCTGCCACTTTTTTTTAGTGATCAGTGGGGGTCCCAGTGATTGGACCCCCATCGATCAAAACTTCTGATATATCACTATGACACGCCAAATGTTTTTTTTAAAGTTTAGTTACCCCTTGGGGACTAAATTTATTGGTCTGAGTTAATGTATGGGCCTGGGGTCTTGATTTGCTTAGGAGTTTGGTCTGGGGTATAAAACAATTTAAGGTGTTTCGTTTCTGAATTTTTGCGTTGCTATAGACGCTGAAAATGGCTGCAGAATCGAGGGGCAAACATTTCTCATAAGTAAACACTGCAATCATCAGGAGATGTCGCCATAGCGGTCTGTGTCCGATGGATAAGAGAAGAAAAGAGAACGACTCCCATAAGAGAAGAAATCACTTGTGAGTAATTTGATTTATAGAAGATCTGTCCAGTTTCCTGACATGTCTGTTATAGGAAATCCTTGTATTCTATAAAAAGTCTTTGTGTACCCAGGACGAATAGACAAATGCGTGTTACCATTTCCATTGTAAAGAGGATGTGTGATACACTGTGATACTGTCAGCGATGGTTGGAGACTGTCAGTATGTAGGGACCCAGCCCTCTGAAAAGGGGAATCGTAACACTCATGTGTCAAAGCTCAAACAGAAAGGTAGTGTTTAATATAGACACGGCACGGCGTGGCAGGGAGGTGGTGGAGAAGGGGGGCCCAAGCTTGTGGAACAACCCAGGGCTTATGGTCTACTTAATCCGCCACTGCAAAAACCCCCAATAATAGAGATGTTCAAGCTCTTCGAGATACACAAAATGCTGCATGCTATAAGGCCTGAAACGACATACATGATGAAAATGACATTCATGTGTTCCTCGGTTCAGAGCAAAGGGTAGGGAGACATGACAGTTAGTGCAGATACTAGCTATGTGTAAAGGATCTGCCAGGTACTACGTCTGTGTATACTCCCGTGATTAATCAGTCGACACCTGAGGCCAGACCTCTTAGACTGACACCGGCTCCCACCAACCAGGGTGGCAGGCTCAGGAGTGGGAGAGCCTATCGCGGCCTGGTCAGTCGGAGTTAGCTCCGCCCCCTGTCCATTTATACCTGCCGTGTTCTCTTCCTCAGTGCTTGTTATTCTTCTTGGATTCCTGGCCCCACTGCTGCCTTGCTCCAGCCTGCTTCTGCCGTGCTTCTGCCTTGCTTCAGTTCCGCTTATCCTGCTTCGCTTTGCCCCTGGCTTGCTTCCTGCTCCGTGCTCTCGTTGGTATACTCCACTACATCCTGATCCTGACTGACTCATTCACCGCTCCATTTCCTTGCGGCGTTCCGTGGGCTACTGCCCCTTCCCTTGCGTGTTCCCTGTTTGTACTCCCTTGCACTTAGACAGCGTAGGGACCGCCGCCAAGTTGTACCCCGTCGCCTAGGGCGGGTCGTTGCAAGTAGGCAGGGACAGGGCGGTGGGTAGATTAGGGCTCACTTGTTCCCTTCACCTCCTTCCTGCCATTACATAATAACAAGCCCATATCTAGTCTACCATTTCTCCTACACTGACGCTATCATGGACCCCCTTGAGACCCTGACCCAGCAGATGCAGGGCCTCTCCCTACAGGTCCAGGCCCTGGCTCAGAGGGTCAACCAGGGTGACGCTGCCTTAGTAGTACCCCTCACCTCTAGAACCCGACCTCAAGTTACCTGACCGGTTCTCAGGGGACCGTAAGACTTTTCTCTCCTTCCGGGAGAGTTGCAGACTTTATTTCCGCCTAAAACCTCACTCCTCAGGTTCCGAGAACCAGCGGGTGGGTATCATTATATCCCGACTCCAGGAAGGGCCCCAAGAGGGGGCCTTCTCCTTGGCTCCTGACGCCCCTGAACTTTCCTCCGTTGATCATTTTTTCTCTGCCCTCGGACTCATTTACGACGAGACTGACGGGACTGCCTTAGCCGAGAGTCAGCTGGTGACCTTACGTCAGGATAGGAGACCAGTTGAGGAATACTGTTCTGATTTTAGAAAGTGGTGCGTAGCTTCTCGGTGGAACGACCCGGGCCTAAGGTGCCAGTTTAGGTTAGGATTATCTGACGCCCTGAAGGATCTGCTGGTTAGCTACCCCTCTTCTGACTCCCTAGACCAGGTTATGGCCCTAGCAGTACGACTTGACCGACGTCTCAGGGAACGTCAGCTTGAACGTTTCAATGTGTTCCCCTCTGACTTCCCTGCGATTCCCCCCGAGGTCCCGTCTCCTCGCCCTTCCACGGAGGACTCGGAGGTACCTATGCAACTCGGGGCCTCCATGTCCCCTCGACAACGTAGAGAGTTTCGCAGGAAGAATGGTCTCTGCTTCTATTGTGGGGACGACAAGCATCTACTGAACACCTGTCCCAGGCGCAAGAATAAACAGCCGGAAAACTTCCGCGCCTAAGTGATCATCGGGGAGGTCACTTGGGCGCACAGGTATTTCCCGTTAATATGAAACGCAATAACATTTTGCTTCCCTTTCAGGTCTCGTTTGCTGGCTGGTCTGCCACGGGCAGTGCCTTCGTGGATTCTGGCTCATCTGCTAATATCATGTCTGTGGAATTTGCTATGTCTCTAAAAATGCCTTTTATTGATTTGCCTTATCCTATCCAGGTAGTGGGTATCGACTCCACTCCTCTTGCCAATGGTTATTTTACTCAGCATACCCCTGTTTTTGAACTCCTTGTTGGCTCCATGCATTTGGAACAGTGCTCTGTACTGGTGATGCAGGGATTATCGTCCGATCTGGTATTAGGTCTTCCCTGGTTGCAGCTGCATAATCCCACGTTTGATTGGAATACTGGGGATCTCACCAAATGGGGTAGTGAATGCCTGATGTCATGTCTTTCGGTTAACTCTATTTCTCCCCGTGAGGAGGTAAACACGCTTCCTGAGTTTGTTCAGGACTTCGCTGATGTGTTTTCTAAGGAGGCCTCCGAGGTGTTGCCCCCTCATAGAGATTACGATTGCGCCATCGATTTGGTGCCTGGTGCCAAGCTTCCTAAGGGTAGGATATTTAATCTTTCATGTCCTGAACGTGAAGCTATGAGGGAGTATATCCAAGAATGCCTGGCCAAGGGTTTCATTTGCCCCTCGACTTCTCCTGTAGGTGCTGGCTTCTTCTTCGTGGGGAAGAAGGATGGTGATCTTAGGCCGTGCATTGATTATCGGAACCTGAATAAGGTCACCATAAGGAACCAGTATCCCCTTCCTTTGATTCCGGATCTTTTTAATCAGGTTCAGGGGGCCCAATGGTTTTCTAAGTTCGATCTACGGGGGGCATATAACCTTATCCGCATCAAAGAGGGGGATGAGTGGAAAACTGCGTTCAACACACCCGAAGGTCATTTCGAATACCTGGTCATGCCCTTTGGGTTGTGTAATGCCCCTGCCGTCTTCCAGAATTTTATTAATGAAATCCTGAGAGATTACCTGGGAAATTTTCTTGTAGTGTACCTTGATGACATACTGGTGTTTTCCAAGGACTGGTCCTCCCACGTGGAGCATGTCAGGAAGGTCCTCCAGGTCCTTCGGGAAAATAATCTGTTTGCGAAGACCGAAAAATGTGTGTTTGGGGTACAGGAGATACCATTTTTAGGTCAAATCCTCACTCCTCATGAATTCCGCATGGACCCTGCCAAGGTTCAGGCTGTGGCGGAATGGGTCCGGAATGTAGCTCCCTGAAGGCGCTACAGTGTTTTTTGGGGTTCACTAACTATTACAGGAGATTTATTGCCAACTTCTCGGTCGTCGCTAAGCCTCTTACGGACCTTACTCGCAAGGGTGCTGATGTCCTCCATTGGCCCCCTGAGGCCGTCCAGGCTTTTGAGACCCTCAAGAAGTGCTTTATCTCGGCCCCCGTGCTGGTTCAGCCCAACCAAAGGGAGCCATTTATTGTGGAGGTTGACGCATCCGAGGTGGGAGTGGGGGCCGTCTTGTCCCAGGGTACCAGCTCCCTCACCCATCTCCGCCCCTGTGCTTACTTCTCTAGGAAGTTTTCGCCCACGGAGAGTAACTATGATATTGGCAACCGCGAACTTTTAGCCATTAAATGGGCTTTTGAAGAGTGGCGTCACTTCCTGGAGGGGGCCAGACACCAGGTAACGGTCCTTACTGACCACAAGAATCTGGTTTTCCTAGAATCTGCCCGGAGGCTTAATCCTAGACAAGCTCGTTGGGCACTATTCTTTGCCAGATTTAATTTCTTGGTTACCTATAGGGCTGGGTCCAAAAATATTAAGGCTGATGCACTGTCACGTAGTTTCATGGCCAATCCTCCTTCCGAGAAGGATCCTGCTTGTATTTTACCCCCTGGTATAATCGTTTCTGCCACTGATTCTGATTTAGCTTCTGACATCGCGGCTGATCAAGGTTCAGCTCCCGGGAACCTCCCTGGGGACAAACTGTTTGTCCCCCTGCAATACCGGCTAAGGGTACTCAGGGAAAACCATGACTCCGCACTATCTGGTCATCCTGGTATCTTGGGTACCAAACACCTCATTACCAGAAACTATTGGTGGCCTGGGTTGCCTAAAGACGTTAGGGCTTACGTCACCGCTTGTGAGGTTTGTGCTAGGTCCAAGACCCCTAGGTCCCGACCTGCGGGCTTACTACGTTCCTTGCCCATTCCCCAGAGACCTTGGACCCATATCTCCATGGATTTTATCACCGATTTGCCTCCATCTCAGGGCAAGTCGGTGGTGTGGGTGGTAGTAGACCGCTTCAGCAAGATGTGCTACTTTGTGCCCCTTAAGAAACTACCTAACGCCAAGACGTTTGCTTCTTTGTTTGTTAAACACATCCTGCGTCTCCATGGGGCCCCAGTCAATATCGTTTCTGACAGAGGGGTACAATTTGTTTCCTTATTTTGGAGAGCTTTTTGTAAAAAGTTGGAGATTGATCTGTCCTTCTCCTCCGCCTTCCATCCCGAAACTAATGGCCAAACGGAAAGGACTAACCAATCCCTGGAACAATATTTAAGGTGTTTCATCTCTGACTGTCAATTTGATTGGGTCTCATTCCTTCCCCTTGCCGAATTTTCCTTGAATAACCGGGTCAGTAACTCGTCAGGGGTCTCCCCGTTTTTCTGTAATTTCGGGTTTAACCCAAGGTTCTCCTCCATTTCTCCTGGTTGTTCCAATAATCCCGAGGTAGAGGACGTTCATCGGGAACTGTGCACTGTCTGGGCCCAGGTTCAGAAGAACCTAGAGGCGTCCCAGAGCGTACAAAAGATTCAGGCTGATAGTAGACGTTCTGCTAACCCCCGGTTTGTCGTCGGGGATTTGGTCTGGTTGTCGTCCAGGAACTTGCGCCTTAAGGTCCCGTCCAGGAAGTTTGCTCCCCAATTTATTGGACCTTATAAGATCATTGAAGTCCTCAACCCTGTATCCTTCCGTCTGGAGCTGCCCCCATCCTTTCGTATACATGACGTCTTCCATGCCTCCCTCCTTAAACGCTGCTCCCCGTCCTGGACAGTAGGATGATCCAGGGCTCCCTCCAGTACCTGGTCCATTGGAGAGGATATGGGCCGGAGGAGAGGACTTGGGTACCTGCTCGTGATGTTCACGCTGGGGTATTGATCAGGAGGTTCCACCTTCTCTTCCCCACTAAACCGGGTCCTCTTAGTAAGGGTCCGGTGGCCCCTCATAAAAGGGGGAGTACTGTAAAGGATCTGCCAGGTACTACGTCTGTGTATACTCCCGGGATTAATCAGTCGACACCTGAGGCCAGACCTCTTAGACTGACACCGGCTCCCACCAACCAGGGTGGCAGGCTCAGGAGTGGGAGAGCCTATCGCGGCCTGGTCAGTCGGAGTTAGCTCCGCCCCCTGTCCATTTATACCTGCCGTGTTCTCTTCCTCAGTGCTTGTTATTCTTCTTGGATTCCTGGCCCCACTGCTGCCTTGCTCCAGCCTTCTTCTGCCGTGCTTCTGCCTTGCTTCAGTTCCGCTTATCCTGCTTCGCTTTGCCCCTGGCTTGCTTCCTGCTCCGTGCTCTCGTTGGTATACTCCACTACATCCTGATCCTGACTGACTCATTCACCGCTCCGTTTCCTCGCGGCGTTCCGTGGGCTACTGCCCCTTCCCTTGCGTGTTCCCTGTTTGTATCCCCTTGCACTTAGTCAGCGTAGGGACCGCTGCCAAGTTGTACCCCGTCGCCTAGGGCGGGTCGTTGCAAGTAGGCAGGGACAGGGCGGTGGGTAGATTAGGGCTCACTTGTTCCCTTCACCTCCTTCCTGCCATTACACTATGGGTTTGGAATAGATAAGTCCTATAAAATGGATAAACTTGGGACCAAAGTCAAATCTTCGCAGTACGGACCAAAGGTAAGACGATTCGACTGAATTTTGATTTTTCCAAATCCAAGTTGCCAATTATTCGGGAGCCAGAATAACTAGGAGTGGATGACATGTTAGTAAACAATCTACGTAAGCAGGGGCGTAACTAGGAAAGACTGGGCCCCATAGAAAACTTTTGACTGGGGCCCCCCCTCCCCTGGGTGTCACACAACCCCCCCCCCCCTTGTAGATAGTGTCTTTTTTACAGCGCCCCCTGTAGATAACGCTATACAGCCCCCTCTGTAGATAGCACCATACAGCCCCCCTGTAGATAATGCCATACAGCCCCCCCTGTAGATAACGCCATACAGCCCCCCTGTAGATAACGCCATACAGCCCCAAAATTGCGGCAAAACAGCACAGTGTTGTTGTGGTTGCAGCAAGAAAATGCTACAAGCTTATAAATGTGCAGGAGAAATGTTTTACTCCTTCTGTGTGGGTCATAGAATATTAAAGAGTAAAGAAGTTTTGAACCTTTGATAAAAGCATTAGGAGTCATAGAGTAAATACCCAGATATACACATATGAATTAATACAAGTAGTTCAATTTTACAAAAATCTTAATTTTTAATATCTATTCACATTTTAAATAACACAATTTACTCATTTAGTTCTTTTTCAGAAATGTTATACATAAAAATAAAATAAATGCACCTACTTGCTAAAACTGTATAAAAGTCTCTCAAACACAAGCACAGGTCCCGTGCTGCTTAGAATAGTAAGTGGCTGTCCAGAAAATAGACAAAAAAATCCACCACAAATTGCTGTGCCTAGAAAATTTTCAAGAACCCCCTGAAAAAGAAAGACAGCAAAACAAGTTGTTGATTTATTAATTTTACTAGAAATTTTAAGCATATGTCTAAAAATAAATGCATAACATCTTATAAGAAGCTATAATATCTATTTTTTGCAAATAACAATTGAGACATATTCTTAGGGGGGATTCACACGAGCGTGTATTCGGTCCGTGCGGGCCGCGTGGTTTTCACGCGGCACGCATGGACCAATACAAGTCTATGGGGCAGTACAGACAGTCCGTGCTTTTTGCGCAGCGTTTGTCTGCTGCGCAAAAAGCGCGACAGGTTCAATAACTCTGCGTATTTCGCGCATCACGCACTCATTGAAGTCAATGGGTGCGTGAAAATCACGCGCACCACACGGAAGCATTTCCGTGGGACGAGCGTGATTCGCGCAACAGCAGTGAAAAGGATGAATGAAAACAGAAAAGCACCACGTGCTTTTCTGTTTCCGAACATCCAAACGGAGTGTCTTTGCGATGAGCGAAGCCGGACAAGCGTACCGAACTTCACCGGGTTCGGCCAAACTCGTTTTGGCCGAACCCGGCAAAAAAATTATCGGTACGCGACGTCAGGAGATAGTCACTGTCCATGGTGCTGAAAGAGTTAAACTGTTTCAGCACCATGGACCGTGACTTCCGATCCCAATATACATGAACCTGTAGAAAAAAAAACGAAGTTCTGACTTACCGCTAACTCCCGGCTTCTTCCTCCAGTCTGACCTCCCGGGATGACAATTAAGTCCAAGTGACAGCTCCAGCCAATCACAGGCCAAGCACAGGCTGCAGCGGTCACATGGACTGGCGCTTCATCCAGGGAGGTGGGGCCCAATGTCACGAGAGGCGCGTCACCAAGGACGCGTCACCAAGGACGCGTCACCAAGGCAACGGCCGGGAAGTTCTCGGTAAGTACGAACTTTTTCTTTTTTTTCTACAGGTTTTGCGATATTGTGTTCGGCATTCACTGTCGAGGGTGCTGAAAGAGTTAGCTCTTTCAGCACCTTGGACAGTGATGGCCGTCGACTAGCCTCATCTCTATGATGGCGGCTGCGCGAAAATCACGCAGCCACGCATCAGACACGGATGTCACACGCAGCTGTCAAATGTTTTTTGCGCTCGCAAAACGCTGCGTTGTTTGCGTGCGCAAAAACGCAACGCTTGTGTGAATCTGCCCTTAAACTGTTGAATCTCTTCATACCAAAGCTATTCTTTTTCAAAGACCAGAGATCATCAATATTTGCTCGGTGGGGTTCCAAATCCCATGCCCCTGCCGATTAGCTCAATAAAGGGGCTGTGTGTCCTTCACTTTTTACATAAGAACATTTGCCTGTACAGGTGGCTGTGCCTGCTACTGCAGATCAGTTCCGTTCACTTGCGAGAGTACCGCAGCCCCTTCATTGTGCTGATAGGCGGGGGTCCCGGTGTACGGACCCCAACCAATCACATATTGATGGCTATAGTCTAAGGGTAAAGCCACACGGTGCGTCATTGATGCGGTTTTGTTGCGTTTAAAAACCGCATGCGGTCAACTGCATGCGTTTTTTATTTTTTTATGGTTCAATAGTTTTTTATTAGTGATTTCAGATATAACAAAAAGGATCATGATCAATAATCACATAACATCATATGTATATAACGAAAGTTTACATTACATTCTCCCATCGTTGTGTAAATACAATATGCTTGTCTGGAGTGTGATAATTGATCAGCAGGACAAATACCAATCCGGCATAGTCAGAACAAATACAACAAGTAGAACAGTAATAAGAACTTAACAGGTGTATATTACGGGTCTTCACTCGATTCATTTCACAAATAGATCTAATTAACATATAACATATCGATCATCATAAAGGTAGACATTCCAAGCTATTCTTCCACGCTTCCCATATTTCTGGGAAAGACGAGAAGTTGTTCGATCCATAAGACAATATCTTCTCGTACATATATGTGTTGTTAATGGAAGAGATTACCTCTGCTCTTGTTGGAATAGAAGAAGATTTCCAATATCTTGCTACTGCAATTTTAGCAATGGTCAGTATTTTACATATAAGGATCCTAAATCTGGGAGGGATTACATGGATGTCTAGAAACAATAAGGCCATATGTGGGGTGTTAGGGATCCGCTGGTTCGTTAGCTTAGAAATCAACCTGAATATGTCTTGCCAGTAAGTCATTAAAAGCGGGCATTTCCAGAAAACATGAAGCATAGTACCTCTCTCTCCACACCCTCTCCAGCAGCTACATGAGGAATTTGGGTATATCTTACTCAATCAATCTGGCGTGTAATACAACCTTAGCATAGTTTTCATTGCAGCTTCATAATGAGAACTACATTGCATTGATTTATTTATCCACTTGAAAGCTCTTGTCCACTTCTCGGGTGCAAAGGACCGTCCCAACTCCTTTTCCCAATCTTTATATGGGTATGATTTAAGAAATGTGTTATGAGCATGTATAAAGTTATAAATTACTTTAAGGCCTTTCCATCTTCGAGAGAATCGGAAATATAGAATTATTACAATGAATCGTCTCTTTACTTTTATGAAGTATAAAATGGTGAACTCTTAGGTAAGTATAATACTCCGTTTCAGGTAATTGAAATTGTTTGGCTAATCTCGTAAATGATATCATATGAGAACCTTCCATAAGTTGGGACAAGTCCTTCACCCCCTTCATTTTCCTTAATATTTAGGTTAGGAATAGCTACTGCTAGTAAGTCTATTGGGGAATTCGACCTAGATAAGGGACTGTGAGAGTGAGAGTATTCATGAAATTTCGACCAACTGTGAATAGATGCCCTTGTGAGTGGCGTAACGCCAGAAGGAATTGGCAGTTTCCAACACGAGGCCAACAATAGCATTTTCAACTATATAGGATGCGCCCCCCAGGCTTCTACATGTACCCAGTGTTTACTAGTGTCCGCTACCCACCACGCTTGTATTTGTGACACTTGAGAGGCTATATAGTAATGATAAATGTCAGGCACTCCCAATCCACCCGCAGTCCGGTCTTTGGACAATAATTTATATGAAGTTCTGGGAGGTCGCCCTGCCCATATGAAATGGGAGATTATCTTTTGAATCGAGGTGAAAAATGACATGGGAATGTGGATAGGAAGGGTGCGAAACAGGTATAACAGTTTCGGCAACAGTAACATCTTAAAGGCTGCAATCCTCCCAATCCAAGATACCTCTGATTTAGTCATCCGCTGTGTTTCCGATTGTATGGTTAGTACTAAAGATTCATAATTTCGCTTAAAGAGCGTTTTATGTGTACCAGTTATCGTAATCTCCAAATAGTTAATGCCTTCCATTTGCCAATCAAAAGGAAATTTAGTTTTTAAGAAATATAATGATTGCCTTGAGATATTTAGTGGGAGAGCCTGTGATTTTCGGGTATACAATTTATAGTATGACATATTCACGAACTTCTTAATAATATCCATAACCTGATCAAGAGAAGTCTCCGGGTCGGATAGTGTCAAAATAATGTCATCCGCATATAGCGAAACAGTATGTGTGCGGTCCCCTACTGTAATGCCATGAACCTCTGAATGTTCTCAGTACTTGGGCCAATGGTTCTATCGATAATACAAAAATCAGCGGCGATAAAGGGCACCCCTGTCTGGTCCCATTAGTGATGAGAAATTCATCAGAGAGTGCTCCATTTGTAAATATTTTTGCAGATGGTGCGGAGTATAATGCCGAGACCACCTTCAAAATACTTCCCCCGAACCCCATGTGTCGGAGAACCGAGAATGCATACGACCAGCTAATCCGGTCAAATGCCTTCTCGGCATCTAGTGACAACAGTACTGACGGTAGTCCACGAGTTTCTAAAATATGTAATATATTCAACACTCTCCTTGTGTTCTCGAATGCCTGCCGGCCTTTGACAAATCCCACTTGATCATCTCTCACCAAATTTGGCAAAATAGGAGCCAGGCGGTTTGCCAACAATTTAGCATATATCTTTATATCAGAGTTAAGCAATGATATAGGCCTAAAGTTCTGAGGTACATCGGGATCTTTCCCTGGCTTGGGTAGCGTTACTATTAAGGCCGATTGGATTTCTTTCGGAAATATTCCAGTCGCTATTGCTTTCTCAAAGACCGTGTGTATGTGAGGTGTCAATATAGAAGCAAACATTTTATAATAGTCATTCGATAGCCCATCCGGTCCAGGTGATTTACCCATAGGTAAGGATGCTATCACTTTAGATATTTCCGCCTGGGTAACGAGTGAGTTCAAAGTGTCTATGTCTGCGTCTGAGAGTTTTGGGAGCGATAAAGAATTCAGAAATACGTTAATATCCTTTTCCACTATCGGAGGAGAAAAGGGATCAGATTGTAAATTGTAAAGTGCGCTGTAGTATTCTCTGAATCTATTGGCTATGTCTTTGGGATTATATAGTTTCCCAGTATCAGTTGCATTCCTCAGGAAAGGAATTCTAGATTTTGTGTGTTGCACCTTAAGGTGTGCTTCTGGTAAGTGTGGAGGAGACATTCACGCAGTTGTTGTCTTAATGCTGTAAATTGCACAATTTGTTGTTCAGATTGTTGGGCTTTGTTAATGATTTCCAACTTTTTAATCTCTTCAAGTAATGATAAGATTAGGGCATGTCTTTCTTTTTTATCCCTATGACCTAATTTGATGAATGTACCCCTTATGAAAGCTTTGTGAGCGTTCCAAAGAATATTAGGGTCTGAAAATGAGTTAACATTAGATGTAAAATATTCGTTCAGATCTGCCTCAAACATCTGTTTATATTTGGAGTGTGACATAAGATAAATGTTGTTCCGCCATAAATAAGAAGATCCTGCGTTATATTTCTCTTCCAAAGTTAATGTAATGGCTCCCTGCTCTGTTTATTTATTCTGATGCAGCGCCATGAAAAGGCTTATGAATCACAATAAAGCCCATTAGTGGCCGCCGTGAAAAGGCGTATTTGCGGCCAGTAACGGGCTAAGGGTTTAAATTCAGATGAGGGTTAATATCATATGTGCAATAGCCACTAGGGGAATTTAGGTATGGGCTAGTATTCTAAACTGGTGAAGGCGAGGGGATAATTTAGGAGAGGGATTTGGCTACATATAAAGGGCCAAGCAGAGGGCAAAGTTCTCTTTCAGTGTGGGACCAAAGAGGAAGAAGTTCCCACCCGCACACTCCTTTTTTCTTTGGCTTGCTAGGTTATGTGAGTGGTTTGTTTGTTTGTTTGTTTGTTTGTTTGTTTGTTTGTTTGTTCGCGGGAGGTACAGGGTCTTTGGAGGCTAAGAAGATTTGAAAGGGCAGAGCAACTCCAATTTCATTAAAGTTAAATGTTACTATATGGATGTTCAGAGCAGTGAAAGTAAAGCTAGATTTGGGCTCCTGGAGGGCTGGTACCTCAGGAGTATGCAAAATGTTATGCTCTATTTTGGTGCCTTTGGGCTGCTGTGGCTGGCTAATGGTAATGTTTACAGAACATTGGAGAGTCTTATGGAGTACGGAGTACGGAGAGAGGTGGTGCACTATGCCTTCAAGGACCCTTTGATGGTATTCAAAAAATGTTAAGTGGGTTAAAAATGTATATATATATATATATATATATATATATATATTATAGTAGAAAATGTGTTGTTTGATATGTAATTTGTGGAAAATATAAATTATTTATCTGTTTGTAACAGTTGTATTAATAAAGTTGGCTGCTGTGGCCTTTTATAACATAACAGGTGTCCTTGTTTTTTTTAAAGAGGATTTTATCTAATTAATGAAGGATTGGTAGGTCACAGAAGGTGAATTAGATACTCCATGCCTTTAGTCAAGTCGCCATGAGAATGTCTCTTTTAATGGAGCCATGCAATGAGAAAATATCAGAGCTATACACCGTGTTCCAAATTATTATGCACATTGGATTTAAGTGTCATAAACATTTAATTATTCGTTTTTCAATTAAACTCATGGATGGTATTGTGTCTTAGGGCTCTTTGGATCATTGTAATCAATCTCAGACACCTGTGATAATTAGTTTTCCAGGTGTACCCAATCAAAGGAAAACTACTTAAGAAGGACGTTCCACATTATTAAGCAGGCCACAGGTTTAAAGCAATATGGGAAAGAAAAAGGATCTCTCTGCTGCCGAAAAGCGTGAAATAGTGCAATACCTTGGACAAGGTATGAAAATATTGGATATTTCAAGAAAACATAAGCGTGATCATCGTACTGTGGAAAGATTTGTGGCTGATTCAGAGCACAGACAGGTTCGTTCAGATAAAGGCATAATGAGGAAGGTTTCTGCCAGACAAATTAATAGGATTAGGAGAGCAGCTGCTAAAATGCCATTGCAAAGCAGCAAACAGGTATTTGAAGCCGCTGGTGCCTCTGGAGTCCCACGAACCTCAAGGTGTAGGATCCTCCAGAGGTTTGAAAGTGTGCATAAAGCTATTATTCGGCCATCCCTAAACAATGCTCACAAGCAGAAACGGTTGCAGTGGGCTCAGAAATACATGAAGACTAATTTTCAAATCGTGTTGTTTACTGATGAGTGCCGTGCAAACCTGGATGGTCCAGATGGATGGAGTAGTGTATGGTTGGTGAATGGCCACCATGTCCCAACAAGGCTGCGACGTCAGCAAGGAGGTGGCGGAGTCATGTTTTGGGCTGGAATCATGGGGAGAGAGCTGGTAGGCCCCTTTAGGGTCCCTGATGGTGTGAAAATGACCTCTGCAAAGTACGTAGAGTTTATGACTGACCACTTTCTTCCGTGGTACAAAAAGAAGAACCGTGCCTTCCGTAGCAAAATTATCTTCATGCATGACAATGCACCGTCTCATGCTGCAAAGAATACCTCTGTGTCATTGGCTGTTATGGGCATAAAAGGAGAGAAACTCATGGTGTGGCCCCCATGTTCCCCTGACCTCAACCCTCTTGAGAACCTTTGGAGCATCCTTAAGCAAAATATCTATGAGGGTGGGAGGAAGTTCACATCAAAACAGAAGCTCTGGGAGGCTATTCTGACATCCTGCAAAGATATTCAAGCAGAAACTGTCCAAATACTCACAAATTCAATGGATGCAAGAATTGTGAAGGTGATATCAAAGAAGGGGTCCTATGTTAACATGTAACTTGGCCTGCTAAGTTTTTTTTGATTGAAAGAGCTTTTGATTTCTGTAAATATGACCTCCTGATGCTGCAAATTCAACAAATTACCATTTTAGTTCTCTTTACAACCTTTAAAATGTTTTGATCTCTGTTGTGCATAATAATTTGAAACATTTGCATTTTGAGTTTTTTACTTCTAAAAAAAGATCTGTTATCATTAGGAGATTTGTTCAATGAAATTCGCATTATACCCCAACGGTTGATGGCTTGAAGATTATACTGACTGTCATTTGCATCGACTATTTAGGAAAATCAGCGAAAAATAACATTTGCATAATAATTTGGTATGCGGTGTACAGTGAACAAATAACATTGCCATACATGGCTTTAAATATAAAAATGTATTTAAAAAAAAGAGAAAGTTGCTGTAACGGCCATGGTCGCAGACGCAAAACCAATGAAGTAGCTAGCAGGGGGGGGGCAGAGGCGGCGGTGGTGGGGCCCTCCGCTCTGCTCCCGCCGCTCAGTTCTTCTACCGTCGCTCTGCTCTTCTCTCACCGCTCCCGTCGCTCTCACCATGACTGTGCGCGGCCACACAGTCATTCAAGCTAGCAGACGTGCGCGCATGCTAGGCACATTTGCTAGTGCACGCTTCTAACGCTGCCCGCCAGGAACAGAAGAAGCCTGCCTGCATGTGAGCAGAGGGTGAGCAAGCACCCCTCCCCGATGTATTAAGTTCTGAAATTATACAGGGATAATGGCTGCTTTAAACAGGGATGATGGGGGTTAATGCAGGGATGATGGTTGGACTACCCATCATCAATGTATATAACCCCCATTATTCCTGTATATATCAACCATTACCCCTGTATATAACCCACATCATCACTGTATATAACCCCCATCATACCTGTATGTTCCAGCCTGGCTGGTATGTACAAGGATGATGGAGGTTATATACAGGAATGATGGCGTTATATACAGGGATGATGGGGGTTATATATTGTATATGGGGATGATTGCTGGAGCAGCCATTATCCATGTATATAACCCTCATCATCTCTGTACAAAACCCCCTATCATCCCTGTATATACAAGCCATCATCCCTGTATATAACTGTATATAACCCCATCATCACTGTATGTAACCCCCATAATCCTTGTATATACCAGCCTGGGTGGGATCATGGAGGTTATATACAGGAATGATGACTGGCATATACAGGGATGATGGTTGATATATACAGGGATGATGGGGGTTATATACAATTATATACAGGAATGATGGCTGCTATATACAGGGATGATGGTTGATATATACAGGGATGATGGGGTTATTTATGGGGATGATAGCTGGAGCAGCCTTCATCCATGTATATAACCCCCATTATCCCTGTACAATACCCGTATCATCCCTGTATATAACCCCCATCATCCCTGTACACAACCCCATATCATCCCTGTATATACCGAGTAACGTGTTTTTTAAATGTTTTTTCTATGAGTATATTAAAGTGTTTTTCTATCTGAATTATAATAGTTGCATGCTGTGGGACTAATTGTGAATGTACTTGTAGCCGTTCACCCTGTTCTGCTTCTGGGATTTGTATATGATGAGGTTTATGTGATGGATCAGAGCCGATGTTCTCCTCGCTTATATTTGGCTAGTCTACTGCTTTCAAGTATTAAGTTGGTTTTGATGTGTATCTCCTGTTGATATACCACTGAACTGGTATTATATTCGGCTATTAAACTTCTATAGCTTAGGATGTGTCTCTGATATTGATATGGCTGCCGTGTCTTCTCCTGTTAATCATTCTTAATGTAATAGTCCCCTTCTTTTCTACTGTTTTGCATAATGTAGTAGATAGCATTTAAACGAGGCTATACATGTTTAATGTACTTAAGACAGCCTTTTATACTGCACTCAAATTTGTAATTATCATGGAGAATATAGCAGCGTATACAGTACAGCACTCCTGCTCATTCAGAATGATAACCACTAGGATTAGGTTGCGCCTCTGCAGTTGTAAAAATGCATTGGGGCAGAGTGGCTCACTCAGGTTTTGCCCTCCCCCTGTGCTAAACCCCTAGCTACGCCTCTGTGCAGACCCCTCTCATCCTGCCGACGTCTTCCTCCCCGGAGATGTTAGCACATGTGACCGCTCTTTCCTGCAGTGACCACTAGGGTGCGCACGTGAGCTCATTACCAGCCTTAAAGGACTAGCACGTGCACATGTTAAGAATTAACTAATTACTCCCAGATAACCCTGGACTATAAAAAGGGCCCTCTCTATGGAAGTAATCTTTATGTCCCTCAGGCCTCATGCACACTTCCGTCGGCTGTTGAATGGCCGTTATTGAACGGGTGACTTCCGTGTGCAGTCCGTTGTTTCACGGACCAAATTCAATGAGAAGGCCAAGACTGTTCCGTCAAAAACGGGCAGGAGTAGGACCTGCACTACTTTTGACGAAACGGTCGCACGGTTCCGTTAAAACAATGGAAGTGTGCATGGCCCCATTGAAATGAATGGGTTCAGGGTGCTATCCGTGACAAAAATGGATAGCACCCTGAAGGAAAAAACTGAAGTGGGCATGGGGCCTAAGGCTATGTTCACACGGGGTATTTTGCCGAGTTTTTTGACGCGGAAACCGCGTCGCAAAACTCGGCAAAAACGGCCCGAGAACGCCTCCCATTGATTTCAATGGGAGGCGTCGGCGTCTTTTTCCCGCGAGCAGTAAAACTGCCTCGCAGGAAAAAGAAGCGACATGCCCTATCTTCGGGCGCTTCCGCCTCTGACCTCCCATTGACTTCAATGGGAGACAGGAGAAAGGGTATTTCTCGCTGTTTTATGCCCGCGGCGCTCAATGGCCGCGGGCGAAAAACGGCCCGATAATCGCCGCGAAAATCGGCGTGCAGGGAGAGGAATATCTGCCTCAAAGTTCCAAACGGAATTTTGAGGCAGATATTCCTCCCCCAAAATACTCCGTGTGAACATAGCCTAAATGTTAGAGGCCTGAACTCGTAACACAAGCGATTTATGGCCTGGAGAGAAGCATATGAATGAAAGGTGGGCATTCTTTTGTAACGGGAAACACACCTACTAAAGAAAGATATATCTATATTCTCCAAAAAGAATTACCCTTCTATATTTCATGCTACCCCTAATAAGAAAAAAAGGATCGTTATAGCAGTTAATAAAATGTTTCGAATCGAAATGAATAAGGTTTGTGAATGTGCCATGAGATATATTATAATAGGTGAGAACTTTAATGTGATTGTTAACCCTGACTTCGATGTGTCCAATAATAAATTTCCAAAGCACGCTAATATAATAAATATACTAATTGATAAAAATATGCACGATTTCTCCCGTACTGCTGCCGACTTCACTGTACATATATGCTCACATGCTCAGTGACTTCAGGGGTTTCCTATTGCTGGAGTTCCCGAGCTCTGCCTGGGGACTTCAGCACTGCTGCCAACGTCACTGTCCATATATGGTCAGTGACATCGGCAGCAGTACTGGAGTCCCTGAGCAGAGCAGCAGCTGATGCTCTGCTCGGGGACTTCAATACTGCTGCCGACGTCACTGACCATATATGGTCAGTGACCTCAGGGGTTTCCTATCGCTGGAGTTCCCGAGCAGAGCATCAGCTGATGCTCTGCCCGGGGACTCCAGCACTGCTGCCAACGTCACTGTCACTGTCCATATATATGCGCCAGTGCACAAGAAAGACATAGCAGAGCTTAAGCGGGGACAAAGGTGGGCAACTAAAGTAATAAATGGAATGGGGGAACTACAATACCCCAATACCAATAAAGTCTATCAAAATTAGGGTTATTTAGGTAAGAAATAAGATGGCTGATGGATGACCTAATAACTATGTATCAATATTTCAAAGGTCAATACAAAGATCTCTCCTATGATCTTTTAATACCTTCTGGGAAAGGTTCTTTACAGTTAAACTAAGGAATACCATACTTCAAGAGGTAGCTATGGCAGACACAATAACAGTATACAAAAAAGGGCTAGATGCTTATCTAATGACAAATGGCATAGATAGTTTATAAAATATTATAGCAATGAATGATGTATATTTGATCTGAGAAAGATTGAACTTGATGGACAAATGCCTTTCTACAGATACAGCCAAGTTTATCTTGACTCTGATAACTTGATGCAGCACGATATCACATAACAAAAGTCAGACATGATAAACATCTGTACCTATGCAACTACATATGCACATACAGATGTAGCCATTGTTATCTTGACTTTTAACGCATTAAATACAAAGTGCCAAGAAACCTTAACTTGACTTTTTCAATTACTTTTGTTGTGTGACATCACTCTGCAGCAAGTTATCGAAGTCAAGATAAACTTGGCTACATCCGTATCTTAACAAACCTATTTTGCAGATCATCTATTGTGGTGCCTCTGACAAGGCAGTAGCGATGTACTATCCCTGCCCTGCAGCATCACAAATTTCAGCAGCTGTCAGACACTTTTAACTGATGTCTTTTAGTACTTTTCAAATAATATGTTTTTAAAAAATCATTTACCGCAAATGGTATTCATAGGAAGGAAAGGTGGAGCAAGGCCATTACTCACAGGAGTATTGGTAAGAGCCAGAGGCGCAGCTAGGGGATTAGCCCAGGGGGGGGGGGGGGGGGGGGGAACATATCTGCATGGGCCACAACCGAGTGGACACCCCCTAATGCATGTTTACACCTAAGAGGCGCATTCTAATTATATACCAGCCATCATCCCTGTATATAACCTCCATTATCTATGTATATAAACCCCATCATCCCTGAATATATCTGCCATCATCCCTGTATATAATATAACCCCATGATCCCTCTATATACCAGCCATCATTCCTGTATGTAACCCCTATCATCTCTGTATATACTAGCCTGGCCAGTATATACAGGTAATATGGGCGCTATAAACAGGGATGATGGCTGGTATATACAGGGATGATTGGGGTTATAAATCAGGGATGATAGGTGTTATATAAGGGGATGATGGGTGGTATACACAGGGATGATGGGGGTTAATGCAGGGATGATGGTTGGACTACCCCTCATCCCTGTATATAACAACCATCATCCCTGTATATAACAACAATCATCCCTGTATATAAGAACCATAATCCTGGTATATGACAACCATAATCCCTGTATATAACAACCATCATTCCTGTATATAACAACCATAATCCCTGTATATAACAACCATAATCCCTGTATATAACAACCATCATTCCTGTATATAAACCCTATCATCCTTGTATATACCAGCCAGGCTACCGCTGCCGTATAGGCCTGTATGGCGTAAAACTACTTCTCCCAGCATGACCAGAACAATGGTAAGGATATGCTGGGAGTTGCTGTTCACAAAAAAAAATCACAGCACCCATTATCTCGCTGCAGATCATACAGTGACTACAGTACTGATTACAGGTAGAATAAACATTTACATTAAGTGACTCACCAGAGATGTATTTTTAGATTCTAGTTGTTCTTTTTCTCTTTTCTTCTCCATCCGGTCCAGACCTCGATGACGACTTCTCCCGGCCACAGCCCATTTCTGCAGTTTGCCGCTCAGATGTCTTCAGCTTCTTACTTTTCAAACATTTCTGCACCTATAAACGAAGATAAAATTCTCATGGTGCCACACACTACACACCTAAATATAATAGTGCCATACACTGCACCTCTAATTATAATAGCACAATACACTGTGTCCCCGATTATAATAGCACCATACACTGTGTCCCTGATTATAAAAGTACCATACACAGTGTCGCACACACACATAGTGCTCCCTGTAGATAGTGCCCCATAGATCCCCTTGTATAGTATCCAGATAAAGCCCCCTATAGATAGTGCCCCACATATAGCCCCCTGTAGATAGTGCCCCACATATAGCCACCTGTAGAAAGCGCTCTATAGATAGCCCCCCTGTAGATCGCGCTCTACATATAGCCCCCCCATATATAGTGCCCCACATAGAGCACCCCCTGTATATAGTGCCCCACATATAGCCTCCTGTAGATCATGTCCCACATATAGCCTCCTCGTAGATAGTGCCCCACATATAGCACCCCCTGTATATAGTGCCCCACATACAGCCTCCTGTAGATCATGTCCCACATATAGCCTCCCCTGTAGATTGTGCCCCACATATAGCTTTCGCCTGTAGATAATGCCACTCACACTTTTTAGTGAAAAAAAAAACCTTTACATTCTCACTTTGATCCCGTCCCTGTGCCATCCTATGTCAATGCAGGACTGGAGCTGAACGACGCTTGCATCGTTGAAGGGCGCTAATTGGCAGGGCAGAATGACTTGCCCCGCCAATCAGCGTCTGTCAACAAAGAAAGCGCTACCATCGTTGAAAGGTGGTGATTGGCAGGTGGAAGTCATTCTACCCTGCCAATCAGCGTCATTGTTGTGTGCTGAATGGTGGAGCACGGAACGTGCCCGGCCAATTAATTGCTTATGCATGTAATTGTACTTGCGTCCTATAGACGCAGGTACAATTAGTGCAGGAGGGGGTGGCGGCGGCTGGTTTCAGTTGCGCTGCTGTTCCCTCAGGCAAGCAGTGGGCCGCCCTGTGTGGCGTGGCCACTGCGGGTGCAGTCGCAGTGGGCCACACCATCTCGCTGCCCCCACACTAGCTACGCTACTGGTAAGAGCATTAATGGGTTTGATTGAGAATGAGTCTAGGCTGTTGCCTATAAGGGGATTTGGAGTTAGGGGGTTATAATTGCCCAGTGTGAAATTTTCCAGAGCCACACAACCCCCCTATAGATAGTGTCACGCAGCCCTCTGTAGATACTGCCACAGTGTCCTCTGTAGATAATGCCACAGTGCCCTCTGTAGATAATGCAACAGTGCCCTCTGTAGATAGTAACACATTGCCCTCTGTAGATAGTGCCACAGTGTCCTCTGTAGAAAGTGCCACAGTGCCCTCTGTAAATAGTGCCACACACGACACCTATAGATAATGCCACAGTGCCCTCTGTAGATTGAGACACACACACCCATTGTAGATAATGTCATAGTACCCTCTGTAGATGGCGCCAATGGGGCTTCCTCTAGGAGTGGTATTCCTGGCAAGAGCATTGCCAACACTCTGGCCGAGGATTCCACTCATGGTGGAGCCCCTGATGTCACTGTCCATATATGGACAATGATGTCAGGGCTCCCTCTATGAGCGGAATCCCGGTCAGAGTGTCGGCAACGCAGATGGCAGATCAGGGAGTGGATAGTTCCAGTTTCCTGCTCTGCCATGGTATTCAATTACATCTGCGTCCTGAGGATGCAGATATATTTGAATATGGCTAGTTGCCGGGACACGTCCGGGACAGTAATTTGCCGGGACTGTCTCTGTTAATTCAGGACAGTCCCAGGCAGGGCCGGACTGGCCATCTGTCATTTCTGGCAAATACCAGATGGGCTGGTGAAAAGTGGGCAGGGTGCTGGCTGCTCACGCAATCAATGACGGATAGTGTTGGACTCGGGCGTGGGCCTGGTTTTCAGAACTACACTTTTCTTAGAGACGCTCCTCTGCGTATTCTGCAATGATGGGAGTGTGCAGTAAAGCAGTCTAGTGATTATTGGCTCAGCCCCAGCTAATGAATTCTAGACTTGTCTTCTGCACAGTTTCCCAGTTAATCATAGAGTCCGGCCTTACTACTAATAGAAATCAAGCCTAACATTCATTGGCCGAGCTTGAGCCAATCAGCGCTAGGCTTACTTTCTGCACTGCCCACAGAGCACAGATACAGTTTTGAAGAAGATGCGTGCCCCTGTCAGGTGTGTGACTCACAAATACTGCACAGCACCAGCAGGTTTATCTCTTCAGCAAAGCTGCAACCATCCCGCTAAAGTGATGGGGGTCAAACAGTATATGGGTCATGGGTGGTGCAGACTGGTAATGGTCTGCATCTGCAAGCAAAAAGCAAGTAAATACATGAATGTGAGTGAAGTGGTGTGTTTGAGTGATTTTTGTAATGTGATTGGTGTAGTGTTTAGTGTGAGGGTGGTGTACTTAGTGAGTGAGTGGTGTGTGTGTTTAGTGCGTGAGTGGTGTGTATTTAGTGTGTGAATGGTGTGTGTTTAGTGTAAGATTGGTGTGTGTGTTTAGTGGGAGAGTGGTGTGTGTTTAGTGGGAGAGTGGTGTGTGTTTAGTGCGAGAGTGGCATGAGTTTAGTGTGTGAGTGGTGTGTGTTTAGTGTGGTGTGTATTTAGTGTGTGAGTGGTGTGTGTTTAGTGTGTGAGAGGTGTGTGTTTAGTGTGTGAGTGGTGTTTGTTCACTGTATGAGTGCTGTGTGTTTAGTGTGAGAGTGGTGTGTGTTTAGTGTGAGAGTGGTGTGTGTTTAGTGTGAGAGGGGTGTGTGTTTAGTGTGAGAGGGGTGTGTGTTTAGTGTGAGAGTGTTGTGTGTTTAGTGTGTGAGTGGTGTGTGTTTAGTGTGAGTGGTGTGTGTTTAGTGTGTGAGTAGTGTGTGTTTAATGTGGTGTGTATTTAGTGTGTGAGTGGTGTGTGTTTAGTGTGAGAGTGGTGTGTGTTTAGTGTGAGAGTGGTGTGTGTTTAGTGTGTGGTGTGTATTTAGTGTGTTAGTGTTTAGTGTGTGAGTGGTGTGTGTTTACTGTATGAGTGGTGTGTGTTTATTGTGAGAGCGGTGTGTTAAGTGTAAGAAGGGTGCGTGTTTAATGTGTGAGTGGTGTGTGTTTAGTGTGGTGTGTATTTAGTGTGTGAGTGGTGTGTGTTTAGTGTGTGAGAGTTGTGTGTTTAGTGTGTGGTGTGTGTTTAGTGTTAGTGTTTAGTGTGTGAGTGGTGTTTGTTCACTGTATGAGTGCTGTGTGTTTAGTGTGAGAGTGGTGTGTGTTAAGTGTAAGAAGGGTGTGTGTTTAGTGTGTGAGTGGTGTGTGTTTAGTGTCTGTTTAGTGTGTGAGTGGTGTGTGTTTAGTGTGTGTTTAGTGTTTGAGTGGTGTGTGTTTAGTGTGAGAGTGGTGTGTGTTTAGTGTGAGAGGGGTGTGTGTTTAGTGTGTGAGTGGTGTGTGAGTGGTGTGTGTTTAGTGTGAGAGTGGTGTGTGTTTAGTGTGTGAGTGGTGTGTGTTTAGTGTGTGGTGTATATTTAGTGTGTGAGTGGTGTGTGTTTAGTGTGAGAGTGGTGTGTGTTTAGTGTGAGAGTGGTGTGTGTTTAGTGTGTGAGTAGTGTGTGTTTAATGTGGTGTGTATTTAGTGTGTTAGTGTTTAGTGTGTGAGTGGTGTGTGTTTACTGTATGAGTGGTGTGTGTTTAGTGTGAGAGCGGTGTGTATTTAGTGTGTTTAGTGTGTGAGTGGTGTGTGTTTAGTGTGTGAGTGGTGTGTATTTAGTGTGTTTAGTGTTTGAGTGGTGTGTGTGTTTAGTGTGTGAGTGGTGTGTATTTAGCGTGCGAGTGGTGTGTGTTTTGTGTGTGAGTGTTAGGTGTTTAGTGTGTGAGTGGTGTGTGTTTAGTGTGTGGTGTGTATTTAGTGTGTGAGTGGTGTGTGTTTAGTGTGATGGTGGTGTGTCTTTAGTGTGTGAGTGGTGTGTGTTTAGTGTGTGAGTGGTGCGTGTTTAGTGAGTGAGAGGTGTGTGTTTAGTGTGTGGTGTGTGTTTAGTGTTAGTGTTTAGTATGTGAGTGGTGTTTGTTCACTCTATGAGTGCTGTGTGTTTAGTGTGAGAGTGGTGTGTGTTAAGTGTAAGAAGGGTGTGTGTTTAGTGTGTGAGTGGTGTGTGTTTAGTGTGTGTTTAGTGTGTGAGTGGTGTGTTTTAGTGTGAGAGGGGTGTGTGTTTAGTGTGAGAGTGGTGTGTGTGTGTTTAGTGTGTGAGTGGTGTGTGTTTAGTGTGTGAGTAGTGTGTGTTTAATGTGGTGTGTGTTTAGTGTGAGAGTAGTGTGTGTTTAGTGTGTGGTGTGTATTTAGTGTGTTAGTGTTTAGTGTGTGAGTGGTGTGTGTTTACTGTATGAGTGGTGTGTGTTTACTGTATGAGTGGTGTGTGTTTATTGTGAGAGCGGTGTGTGTTAAGTGTAAGAAGGGTGCGTGTTTAGTGTGTGCGTGGTGTGTGTTTAGTGTGGTGTGTATTTAGTGTGTGAGTGGTGTGTGTTTAGTGTGTGAGTGGTGTGTGTTTAGTATGTGAGAGGTGTGTGTTTAGTGTGTGGTGTGTGTTTAGTGTTAGTGTTTAGTGTGTGAGTGGTGTTTGTTCACTGTATGAGTGCTGTGTGTTTAGTGTGTGAGTGGTGTGTGTTTAGTGTGTGAGTGGTGTGTCTTTAGTGTGTGTTCAGTGTGTGAGTGGTGTGTGTTTAGTGTGAGAGTGGTGTGTGTTTAGTGTGAGAGGGGTGTGTGTTTAGTGTGAGAGTGGTGTGTGTGTTTAGTGTGTGAGTGGTGTGTGTTTAGTGTGAGAGTGGTGTGTGTTTAGTGTGAGAGTGGTGTGTGTTTAGTGTGTGAGTGGTGTGTGTTTAGTGTGTGGTGTATATTTAGTGTTTGAGTAGTGTGTTTTTAGTGTGAGAGTGGTGTGTGTTTAGTGTGAGAGTGGTGTGTGCTTAGTGTGTGAGTAGTGTGTGTTTAATGTGGTGTGTATTTAGTGTGTGAGTGGTGTGTGTTTAGTGTGAGAGTGGTGTGTGTTTAGTGTGAGAGTGGTATGTGTTTAGTGTGAGAGTGGTATGTGTTTAGTGTGTGGTGTGTATTTAGTATGTTAGTGTTTAGTGTGTGAGTAGTGTGTGTTTACTGTATAAGTGGTGTGTGTAGTGTGAGAGCGGTGTGTGTTAAGTGTAAGAAGGGTGTGTGTTTAGTGTGAGAGTGGTGTGTGTTTAGTGTGTGAGTGGTGTGTGTTTAGTGTGTGGTGTATATTTAGTGTTTGAGTGGTGTGTGTTTAGTGTGAGAGTGGTGTGTGTTTAGTGTGAGAGTGGTGTGTGTTTAGTGTGTGAGTAGTGTGTGTTTAATGTGGTGTGTATTTAGTGTGTGAGTGGTGTGTGTTTAGTGTGAGAGTGGTGTGTGTTTAGTGTGAGAGTGGTATGTGTTTAGTGTGTGGTGTGTATTTAGTATGTTAGTGTTTAGTGTGTGAGTAGTGTGTGTTTACTGTATAAGTGGTGTGTGTTTAGTGTGAGAGCGGTGTGTGTTTAGTGTGTGAGTGGTGTGTATTTAGTGTGTTTAGTGTTTGAGTGGTGTGTGTGTTTAGTGTGTGAGTGGTCTGTATTTAGCGTGAGAGTGGTGTGTGTTTTGTGCGAGAGTGGTGTGTGTTTAGTGTGTTTAGTGTTTGAGTGGTGTGTGTGTTTAGTGTGTGAGTGGTCTGTATTTAGCGTGAGAGTGGTGTGTGTTTTGTGCGAGAGTGGTGTGTGTTTAGTGTGTGAGTGTTATGTGTTTAGTGTGTGAGTGGTGTGTGTTTAGTGTGTGAGTGGTGTGTGTTTAGTGTGAGTGGTGTGTGAGTGATGTATATTTAGTGTGTAGTAAGTGTGATGTGTGTATTATGGTTCCAGTGTGAGCTGTGCTGATTGTGTCCAGTGTGTGAGTGGTTTGTGTGATATATTTCCAATGTGTGAGTGATGTTTATACAACAGGAATGTAGGACGTAAGAAACTTTCCTGCTTAATTACAATTTTCAGCCCCAATCCTGATTCAGTCTCACCACGCTCCATCACAATCTTCTACAGAACATAATATCCGCTTTCTATGGGCAGAGCTTTATATAATATAATAAGACGACAACTCACACTTCACTAGAACATCTAAATAAGTTTTGTGAGTGGTGTGTGTTTAGTGGGAGAGTCGTGTGCGTTTAGTGCTCTGCCATAGGCTACTGTAACAGTGGCGTAGCTTTAGGGGTCGCAACGGTCGCTATTGCCACAACGGTCGCGTAGCCACACATCGCTGACCGCGCTGGTCCTGCTTCCTGAATGCTGGAATAAGGAGTTCCAGCATTTACTCTGCCGTCTCGCGCCTGTCTACACCGAGTCACTCACAGCACAGACCGGAGGAGAAGGATCCCCCACCTGTCATGGGAATGGGGATAGGTAAGTAATTATGTCATTATTTTTCTATTAGGCACTATGGGGCATTATACTGGCTAGGGAAGGGGGGCTGATATGGTGGCAGCTATAGGAGCATTTTATTATATGGGGTGCATTATATTGTATGGGCGGCATTATACTGTGGGGGAATTATACTGTGGGGACAGCTATGGGGGCATTATGCTGTGGGAGCATTATACTGTGGGGACAGCTATGGATGGCATTATACTGTGGGGACAGCTATGGGGGTCATTATACTGTGGGGACATCTATGGGTGGCATTATATTGTGGGGGCAGCTATGGGAGGCATTATACTGTGGGACAGCTATAAGTGGCGTTATACTGTGGGGGAAGCTATGGGGGCATTATATTGTGGAGGCAGCTATGAGGGGTCATTATACTGTGAGGGGGATTATACTAAGGGGGCAGCTATTGGGGGCATTACACTCTGTGGGGCAGCTATGGGGGGCATTATACTGCGTGGGGCATTATACTGTGGGGGCTGCTAATGGGGGCATTATATTGTGGAAGCAGCTATGAGGGGCATTATACTGTGTGGGGCATTATACTGTGTGGTAGCTATGGGGGGCATTATACTTTGTGGGGCAGCTATGGGGGCATTATACTGCGTGGAGCATTATACTGTGGGGGCTGCTATGGGAGAAATTATACTGTGTGGGGCCAGCCACGGAGAGCATTGTACTCTGTGAGGGCAGCTATGGGGGCATTATACTGTGTGGGGCAGCTATGGGGAGCATTATACTGTGTGGGGTAGCTATAGGGCATTATGCTGCATGGGGGAATTTGTTTGGGCATTGTACTGTATGGGGGCATCTGTGTGGGCATTATACTGTATGGGGCATCTGTGTGGGCATTATACTGTATGGGGGGCATCTGTGTGGGCATTATACTGTATGGGGGCATCTGTGTGGGCATTATACTGTATGGGGGCATTATACTGTATGGTGGCAGAAATGGGGGCATTATATGGTGTGGGGGGCACTATGGGAGCATGATACTGTGTGGGCTGAACCTGGTGGTTATGGGCGGGGATTGGGTGGGATTAGAGGCGTGGCTTAAAGGGGAAAACAATTGTCGATTGTCCCTCTTTGTGATACTTGAAAGTATAGCACTGTCTATAGGGAGGGCTGTAAAGAACTGTATAGGGAGGCTGTATAGCCCTGTCTACAGGGGGCGTTGTATAGCACTGTCTACAGGGGTGGCTGTATAGCACTGTCTACAGGGGAGGCTGTATAGCGCTGTCTACAAGGCGTGCTGTATAGCACGGCCTACAGGAGGGGGCTGTATGGCACTATTTACAGGGGACACTATCTACAATGGCGGACTGTGTGTGGCACCCAGGGGAGGGGGCCCAGTCAAAAGATTGCTATGGAGCACAGTGTTTCCTAGTTACGCCCCTGACTGTGGGAGATTTATGAAAATCTCTCGTAACGGGGTTGTATCAAGATTAAATGTTATCCCCTAACCACAGGATAGGGGATAATATTCTGATCAGTGGGGGGCATTATATTGTGGGGGCAGCTATAGGGGGCATTATATTGTGGGGGCAGCTATGGGGCCACTATGCTGTGGGAGCATTATACTGTGGGGACAGCTATGGGGGGGCATTATATTCTGGGGACAGATATGGGTGGCATTTTATTGCGGGGGCAGCTATGGGAGGCATTATACTGTGGGGACAGCTATAGATGGCGTTATACTGTGGGGGAAGCTATGGGGGCATTATATTGTGGAGGCAGCTGTGAGAGGGCATTATACTCTGTGGGGCAGCTATGGGGGGCATTATACTGCGTGGGGCATTATACTGTGGGGGCTGCTATGGGGGGCATTATATTGTGGAAGCAGCTATGAGGGGCATTATACTGTGTGGGGCATTATACTGTGGGGCAGCTATGGGGGCATTATACTGCGTGGAGCATTATACTGTGGGGGCTGCTATGGGAGACATTATACTGTGTGGGGCCGGCTATGGAGAGCATTGTACTGGGTGAGGGCAGCTATGGGGGCATTATACTGTGTGGGGCAGCTATGGGGAGCATTATACTGTGTGGGGTAGCTATAGGGCATTATGTTGCATGGGGGCATCTGTGTGGGCATTGTACTGCATGGGGGCATCTATGTGTGTATTACACTGTATGTGGGCATCTGTGTGGGCATTATACTGTATGGGGGCATCTGTGTGGGAATTATACTGTATGGGGGCATCTGTGTAGGCATTATAATGTATGGGGGCATTATACTGTATGGTGGCAGAAATGGGGGCATTATATGGTGTGGGGGCACTATGGGAGCATGATACTGTGTGGGCTGAACCGGGTGGTTATGGGCGGTGATTGGGTGGGATTAGAGGCGTGGCTTAAAGGGGAAAACAATTGTCGATTGTCCCTCTTTGTGATACTTGAAAGTATAGCACTGTCTATAGGGAGGGCTGTATAGCACTGTATGTGGAGGCTGAATAGCCCTGTCTACAGGGGGCGTTGTATAGCACTGTCTACAGGGGTGGCTGTATAGCACTGTCTACAGGGGGGGCTGTATAGCGCTGTCTACAGGGTGTGCTGTATAGCACGGTCTACAGGAGGGGGCTGTATGGCACTATTTACAGGGGGCACTATCTACAATGGTGGACTGTGTGTGGCACCCAGAGGAGGGGGGCCCAGTCAAAAGATTGCTATGGGGCCCAGTGTTTCCTAGTTACGACCCTGACTGTGGGAGATTTATGAAAATCTCTCGTAACGGGGTTGTATCAAGATTAAATGTTATCCCCTAACCACAGGATAGGGGATAATATTCTGATCGGTGGGGGTCTAATGCACACGGCTATCTCCGGCAGTCCCATAGACAGTGAATGGAGCGGTAGTGCGCATGCTCGACCTGCCGCTCCATTCATTCGGGAGAACAGGACCCCCGTTCTCTTAATCGGTGAGGGTCCCAGTGGTTGGACCCCCACCAATCAGCATGTTATCATCCATCATGTGGTTAGGGGATAACATTTATTTTGGAGACAACCCCTTTAATATCTTTGTATAGCTGAAATGTGGACCCCATGTGCCCCAGTCCAACAGGGGTGGCTGGGCATGTCCTGCGAAGGGCCTGCGTGTTTAAAAATTCCTGGACTAATTTTAAGTCCCAGTCCGGCCCTGGTCCCAGAAAATTCGGGACTGTTAGCAACTCAGCAACCCATACCGAAAAGTGATAAGATTCAGTTATCTTTATAATCAGTTGTTTTCTGCTGGACCTGGAAGAACATTATTATGTTAGAGCCTAGGCCTCTGGTACTCTGATGGGCCAGTCCAACCCTGGCAGCAGGCACTACTGTAAAGAAAACACCTTCCTCGTTCTCAGTCTTGCTGCCACTTTGCTGTACCTGGAGTGTTACTAGTCAGCTGCTCCTTCTTACTGTGGAGCAATGCTGATTAAGGGATAGTACGCTCTTGCATTTAATATATATAAGAACAACCAGACCCGCATTTGTGACCTGTTTCACTTACCCTATTTAGAGTACATCTAAAGAGGCTCTGTCACCAGTTTCATACTTTCCTATCTCCAACCTAATCAAAAAACGCTGTGTTGTAGATAACTACTGTGTTGTTTATTTTTTAAAAAACATTCATTAGCGACAAAGTTATGAACATTTTAACATTTATGCTAATTTTTTTGTAAAAGCCCAACTGGGCTTTTTTTTTTACTTTAACCAAGTGGGGGTTGTAAAGAAAAGTGTATGATGCTGACCAATGAGCATCACACACTTCTCTTCTCTTCTTCACACACATCGCCTCCAGTCGCCTCCTAATATCTCTATATATATCTAGATAGATAGATAGATAGATAGATAGATAGATAGATAGATAGATAGATAGATAGATAGATAGATAGATAGATAGATAAAAAACTTTAACTGTTATTAAAAAATGTTTTACTAGTTCCCCCAGAGGATTTGAACCAGCGATCATTGGATTGCTTGCACTCTATACTGCAATACTAATGTATTGCAGTATATCGTGATTTTGACAGTCTCGTGTGAAGCCCTGCCAAAGTCTACCATGCCAAACATCGGCAATTCACGATGGCATTACATGGGGTGATGCAATGTTACAGGGGGCCACCCCCTATTTCTAATGGTTTGATGCCACGGTCGCTACACTGAAGTGTCGTTCTATGGACTGGGATCAGCCCATGAGCCAACTCCATACTCCACCCGATGTCGGTAAGAGGTTAAGCATAGTATTTACTATATTTGACTGGGCAATAGCATTGTACCATTTAATGTCCACCTTAATTTCATCATATATATTTATAAGGAGTGGAGTCCCATATCTCATACACTGAGCTCCAAATTCCCTGCTTCTCTTCACAGTCATACAGTTAAATTATATTATTCTGGTTGCCTACAGCCACCATTAGGGGAACTAACTGCATATGAATTTATGCAGTTAGTAGTGAAGTCAATGGGAGCTGTGAAAATCTTTATGCAGTGAGCGCTATGACTATGTGACAAGAATCAGGAGAAACCGTTTAGTGCAGGGCCCCACTCTCATCACGGCCGCATAGCAGTCACATGGTCTGTCTCTATGGGTGGTCCACTATTTTTATATCTTACACAACCAAAGTGAAAAAGAGAAAAATTGTATGAATGGTACATACCTGCATGTTATCAGTCGCATCTCCCAGCATGCCACCAAATGTGATAGAATTTGTTGCAGTTGCCAAATAGATAAACAAAATTGCTGAGAGGCATTGAAGATTTAGGGCATCATAAAAATCACTCCAATACCATGGGGCTTTTCTTCTCACATCTTTTATGAGTCCTCCAAAAAACCTTAATGACAAAATAGCAACAATCTTGGAGAGGACTTGGAGAGGCAAACAATGTTGTCACAGTAACAAAAATATACACTACACTAATAAAAATATCTTAATATAGCCCTTTCCAATAATGCCCAAACCTATTAACATTTAGGGTATGTGCACACGAGGGCATTACGTCCGTAATTGACGGACGTATTTCGGCCGCAAGTACCGGACCGAACACAGTGCAGGGAGCCGGGCTCCTAGCATCATACTTATGTACGACGCTAGGAATCCCTGCCTCGCTGCAGGACAACTGTCACGTACTGAAAACATGATTACAGTACGGGACAGTTGTCCTGCAGCGAGGCAGGGACTCCTAGCGTCGTACATAAGTATGATGCTAGGAGCCCGGCTCCCTGCAGTGTGTTCGGTCCGGTACTTGCGGCTGAAATACGTCCGTCAATTACGGACGAAATTAGTGTGTGTGCACATACCCTTAAGACTTCCCCTAAAATAATCTGCCAATCACCTCCATTATTCCCATTCCAAATATTAATCTTTCACCATTATTTCCTACTCTAAAATTATTAGAGTAAACAATTTTGCCTTCCTTTATGCAGCTCATACCAGGAAGATAACTCTTTGATTTATGATTCTGGATTCTAATTTGCCTATATTCAATACAATCAAAGTAAAGCATGCTGGCAAATGAGCTTGTTAGGCCTTCTACTTGCTGGACATAAACAGGATTTTTGACCTTGCTTAACTTGTTCACATATGTAATTAAGTAGGAGAATGTTAGTTATCAGATTTGAGGATGTCTGAGCATCTTAAAGGAGTTGTCCAATGCATGACAATCACTGCAATGTTTTTATCTAATAAAGTGCACACACCTATTAGAAACATCGGAGCTGAGGTTGACTAAAACATCAAAGTGAGGCAATCTAAATTTGTAGAAAGAAGTGCTCATGCACATAGCCAGATAGGCCTACAATATAAAGGTGCATGTGCACTGTACTGTACGATTCTATATGGAGTCTTACGGAGGTATTCTCCCTTAGGTTAAAATATCTGCAAACACACATTCGACTGAGTCCTACTTAAAGTGCTGTACTGGATTCTTGCACTACTGTATGCATTCCGTCCCTGTGTGCATGAGCCCTAAAGAATAGGTTTCTATTAGCTAATAGATACATTGGAGTATAAAGATTATGATAATATTTACGCTGCTCTAGCCCTGTATCTATAGGCTCCAACTAAATACCCTGCCTGAGGCCGGGTTCACACATAGCGTGAATACTGTGAAAAAACTGCCACTTATTATGGTAGCAGCAAAGTGGATGTGAATTGAACAAATCTTATCCACACGCTGCATAAAAACCCCACTGAAAAAACATTCATAAATTGACCTGCGGTGTGTTTTTTTAATCTTTTATGTTGCAAGTTTTCTCCATTAATTTCAATGGGAGGTAAAACCTGCAACAAATAGCAGATGTTGTGATTTTGCGGTGGAAAAGCTGCGATTCCGCCGCAAAAATCCCAACTAAACAAACAAAAAAAATCACAACAAAAAAATGATTATACTTACCCAGAACTCTCTGCTTCTGCGTCCAGCCCAGCCCCCAGCGATGATGTTTCATCCCATGTGACCGCTGCAGCCGTCACAGGGACGAATCGCCATGGCTACAGGTTAGATGAGCTTTTTTTTCTTTACATTCTATTTTCCGCAGTGGATATTCCGGCCGGAAAACTGTAACACAATTGGGTGTGGTTTTTCGGCCGGAATTGCCGCCATATCCGCCCGGTGTGAACATGCCCTAAGAGTGAATTGTTGGTGCTCCCTGGCACAAGGCCCGCCAGCCCCCATCCCTAGGTTTTTTAGGCTATGTTCACACCTGCGTTGGGCTATTCCATTGTTCTGCTTAGTCAGAGGAGCAGAACAAGGAAATAATGTAAGCAACAGTCCCGTTACACGACGGACACCATCAATGGCCGACGAAACACATTGACTTTAATAGATTCCATCGGCTTTACATCGGAGTGTCTGTTTGTTTACCGCATGCTGCGCTATTGTCTCTGGTAATCTCCGGTAAACTCAGCCAGATCTGCGATGGAGGCCCCTAACAGAGCCTACAATGCAGATGTGAATGAAGTCTTACTAAGCTCTGTGAATATCATGGCGTTGTTCACTTTAAAATTATATTTATAGATCTGTTTGTATTCTTTTACACTACAGTGCCTGCTTATTATGTGCAAAGTCATTTATTTTCACAGTATGGATATTATGCATACACCACTGCTAAGATTCCACTTATTTGTTCTTTTGTTCTGTCATGAAACTTACTTGGTTGTTTTCAGTAGTTCTTCGCTGACATGAGGAACTCCATGCGCTAATTTCTCTGTTTCATGAGGATTTCCATTGCAGTGATTTTTTGATTCTCTTTGTCGAAGTGCTTGCCTGTTTAAAAATGCATCAACTTAATAACATCAATATATCAATACAGTTTGAAAATCAATATTAAAAAAAGCTAGCATGATAAACATTATCTAAATTTTAGTTTTTAGTTCACAGTACATATTTTGTTTGGATATACAGTGTATTCGGAAAGTCTTCAGACCCTTTAACTTTTTTCCGTTTTTGTTATGTTTTATACAGTTTTTGTTATGTTAAGACCTTGAGCTAAAATGTAAAAAAAATCCATGTTTATCCCCATCATTCTGCACTTAATAACCCATAATGATAAAGTGAAAACAGAGTTTTAGAAATTTGTGCAAATTTTTTATAAAAGGAAATAAATAAATATTCAGACCCTTTACTATGACACTTGAAATTTAGCTCGGGGGGGGGGGGGGGGGCTCCCATATCTCTAGATCATCTTTGAAATGTTTCTACACCTTGATTGGAGTCCAACTCTGGTAAATTCATTTGATTGGACATGATTTGGAAAGACACAACCCTGTCTATATACGGTCTCACAGCTCACAATGCATATCAGAGAAAAAACCAAAACCATGAGAAGGAAAGAACTGCCCGTAGAGCTCAGAGACAGGATTGTGGCGAGGCACAGATCTGGAGAAGGGTACAAAAAAATTTCCGCTGCACTGAAAGTTCCCAAGAGCTCAGTGGCCTCCATAATTCTTTTTTTTTTTTAAACTCGTTTCATTGAACAGTAAACAAACTTTATCACAGGACATGTTCAAAATAGTAAGTGGACAACATTGTCCTATAAAATCATAACAGATCACTCGCAGGTGCTGAAAATATAAGTACAGTATTTCACACATTACAAACAGTGCCATGTGAACAGTGGCACCACAGACATGAAACTTTACAATCTGAGCATACATAACAAACGATTATGAGGCCCGGGACATCCACTACTACCACAACAATCCGAGATTATCACCCCACCCTCCTACCAGCGTGTTCACTGCCAGCCCCAGCTCTCTGGATGAATAATTAGTATCTGAAGATCCACACCACAGGTCCCAAATTTTGTGAAATTTGTCAGGTTGATTTCTATGTTTAAATATGACACGTTCATAAGATACCATTGAGTTAACCATATTTTTCCACACTGTAACTGTAGGAGGTCGCCTATCCATCCATCTCATTGAGATACCTTTACGAGCTAAAAATAGAGTCTCTTGTAGAAAGATTCTGGTATAATATGGCCACTGTTCTTCCTCCATTATGCCAAACAAACAAAGTTCTGGAGAGCTCATAATAGGGGAAGGTAGTATCAGGTTTAGGAAGCCAACTACTTCTGCCCAGTATGCTTTGATACGAGGACACACCCACACCATATGCCAAAAATCTGCAGGAGTGTAAGAACATTTAGGGCAGGAAGGTTCAGCTATACAATGCATTTTAAACAATCGTACAGGTGTCAGGTAGGCTTGAGGATATAGTATAACTGAATGAGCTTGATGTTTGCTGCCGGCGACACATGTAAGTGGGACTGTAATACTGTAGATCAACGATATTCTCTTCAGTGAGTGATGGTATCAGTTGGGCCAATTTAGATGTAGTTGGCAGCGGGGCCGCTGAAGCCTTTTTGTCCAGTAGGTGGGCATAAATGGTAGAGATTAGCCCCTTAGGACCTTGAGATCTGACCACCCCAATGAGAGGATACGAGGAGATGGGCTGGCGAGGTTCCGGAAACTGTGTAGAAAGTAGATGGCGCAATTGTAGGTATTTGAAGAAGTGCTGCCTCGGAATGTTAAATTTTTCCTGCATCTGTTCGAAGGATATAAAGACATCGTTTTCATAGACATTGTTGAGCACCTGTATGCCCGCAGCTATCCAATACGCTGCATCCGGATAGGTGTATAAGGATCCCAAGGCAACATTGTGCCATAATGGAGTTTCCGCAGGTATTGTAGATGAACCGGAGATGTCCACAGCCACTTTCCACACTCCTCTGGCCAATCGACAAATGGGTAGCAGAAATGTCCCAGGAATCCCCTGATGGAACAGGACAGGCCATAATGATTCATGTGCGGAGTATTCCAGTAATATTCCCTCGGTTCCAGGGGGTCGACCTGCTTGTGTCCATGGGCCCAAATATTTGAGTTGGCCAGCTAAGTAGTATAAGTAGATATCCGGAAGAGCAATACCAGCCATTTCTTTTGGGCGTTGCAATTTTTAGTAAGGCCAGTTTAGATCTAGAGCTTCCCCATATGAAGGATATAATTAATGAGTCCCATTGTTTGAAAAAGGACTTTAGTATAGGAGTGCAGACATGTTGCAGAACATACAGACTCTTTGGCAGTACCACCATTTTAATCAAATTAATACGGCCCATGACTGATAAGGGAAGGGCTGCCCATACCTTGAATTTTTCTCTAAAAATGGCTAGAAGCGGGTGAACATTGAGTGGTAGTGAGAGTGTCGCTTTCCCAGCAATATGCAGTCCTAAATATTTGAAGTGTTCAACTACCGCAAGACCTTCCATCGTGGAACCCACCGGCTGAGACTCGACCGGGTGAAGACACATTACTGCCGATTTTGTCCAGTTTATACGTAGACCTGAGTAGTCTCCAAATGTATTAATGAGGCTCATTGCCCTTGGAAGGTAAGACTGCACCCTTGAGATGAAAAGCATGATGTCATCGGCGTATAAAGCAATTCGATCCTCACTTGCTGCATGTGGGATACCCTGCAACTCTGTGTCTGATCTGATGAGTATCGCCAGTGGTTCCATTGCCATAGCAAAGACTAGGGGCGACAGGGGGCATCCCTGCCTCATTCCCCGGCCAAGCTCAAATTAAGTCGATGTTAATCCATTCAACGCCACATTAGCCTTCGGGTGTTTATATATGAGCTGTATCCAGGTCACAAAGGCCGGTCCAAAGCCAAAGCAGGTAAGAACGCCAGAGAGATAAGGCCACTCCACGGAGTCAAATGCCTTAGCTGCATCCAAGGATGCTAAGGCCCAATCATTGCTGTTCCGTTCCCCTATTTGTGCCACTGCATGGACTCTCCACAGGTTATCAGATGTGCTCCTCCCCGGTATGAATCCCGATTGATCAGGATGGATGATCTCAGCGATAACCGAGTTTAGCCGGTTCGCAAACACTTTCGTCAGTAATTTATAATCTGTGTTGAACAGGGAAATAGGTCTGTACGACCCGCAGTCCAGTGGAGATTTATCCGGCTTCAGAAGGACAATTATGGTCGCGTCATAGAATGAAGCGGGCAGCATCCCTTTTTCAAAAGATGTATTCAGGACAGCAAGTAACTGAGGCAAGAGATGTTCCAGGTATTTGACGTACACTTCAAGCGGTATGCCGTCAGGGCCAGATGACTTGCCCTTTGCCAATGAGGATAATGCTTCCGTCAATTCCTGTAGTGTTAGAGGAGCATCCATGAATGCCCTTTGTGGGTCGGTCAATTTGGGAATATTTATTTCCGATAGGTAGTCCCTGATGTTTTGAGGGGATACCTGCAATTTTGAACTATATAGGTCCCTGTAGAAGTCCGAAAAGCAACTGAGGATTTGCTCGTTATCATGTAGCATAGTCCCTCCGGTTGTATTGATATGTAGTATGGCAGGAGATGCAGTGTTGCTGTGAATGAGATGCGCCAAGAGACTACTGGATTGATTGCCATGTTCGACGTATCTCTGCTTAGAGAAGAAGATGCAGCGTTTAGTCTTTTCGGGGAGAAGATGTACGTATTCTCTGCCCTTCCGTAGCCATTGTTGTTGATTGATCGGGGAGGGATCCACAATGAACGCGGCCTCCAGGTTGGCGCATTCACTCTCCAGTAGTTGTTCCATCTTAGAGGACTGCCTTTTATGATAGGATATCAATGACTGCAAACAGCCACGTAAGTATGCCTTCAGGGCGTCCCATAGAGCCGAGTGGTTATCAAAGGGAAGGTTATCCGCAAAGAACACCTCCAGTTGATCAGGTACGCGATCTTGTGCGCCAAACACTGTGAGCCAGAATGGGTGTATCTTCCTAGGACCCCTATTCACTTGAGGGCGGAGGGTAAGCTTGACCAGCATAGGTGAGTGGTCAGACATTGCTCGGGGTAAGTGTGAGATAAGTTCCATCATACTATACACTTTGGAGTTGCTGCACATATAATCAATCCGAGACAACGTGTTTCTCCCAGGTGTGAAGCAGGTAAACTCTCGATTATCAGGATATCGCTGTCTCCACATATCCAGCCTGCCCATCTCTCTCAAGAACCCAGCCAAGGGAGTAGTTACAGGTAGATGTCCAGGTATGACTCCAGGGTAAAACTTGTCAATAGAAGGATCCAGTAAAAGGTTGAAATCACCCATGCACAGCACTCCGGCCATAGGAAACTGTGAAGCAAACTTTGCCGCTTCATAAAGTACCGACATGGGAGCCGGTGGTGGAAGATAAAGTCCAATCAGCAGGAAAGGATGACCCTCTATCCAAGCATGTATGAATAGCCACCTGCCTTCTTGATCTTTCAGTACCACATCTAGCTCCCATTTAAGCGACTTATGGACTAAAATGGAAACCCCTCTGGAATACGAACTGTGAGTGGAATGGGCCGACCACTGGATCCACGGTCGATTCAGATAGTGTACAGTGGAGGAAGTGAGGTGTGTCTCCTGAAGACATATTAATTGTGGCCCTTGGCTGCGGATAAAGGAAAACGTCAAATTTATTTTATGGGAGTCTCCCAGGCCTCTCACATTCACAGATAAAACATTCAGAGTCATGTCACATATTGCATCAGATATCAGTACAAAGCACTTATCTAAATGAACAGCTCGTGCAAAGAACAATACACCAGTACTAACAGAATGTAACCGAAGCTTTCAGGGCTTTGAAGTTACGTTATATCACAGGTGTGATATTGTGGGCAAACGGGGGATCACCTATATACCTTATAGCTGATATAGGTGAACAAATTAGAAAAGTAAAAGAAGAAAAACCAGCATTATGTTTCCTTAAGTGTGAATTATTTAGACCGCTAATACAGATATCAAGACATGACATTATCCATACGAAGCAGCTCAATATCTATCCCTACTGGGGGTCCGCAACAGGTCCAGTGGATTCTACACAGGGTAACACCCAGCTATCCCCATCATATTAAATATCTGAGATAAATGCACGACATGAGATATAGGTGAAAAAGAAAAATAATACAGTAATAATCCCAGCGGATCACGCATTCAGGCACTCTATTCCAGGAGGAATCTGCATCAACAGTAAATTTGAAGTAAGTAGTAAGGCCACGAGTGGCAGGGCTAACGGCATGTCAAAATCACAGTATCCGTACGTTATATACTCATCTGAAAGTCCCAGACGATATCCCGCAAGGGCAGAGAATGTTGACATGGCGAACATAGAGAACAGTCCCCCCGGATAACAGATGTTGCAAAAGTTAGCGGTGAGGTGAGCGACCTACAGAACTCAGCCACTCATCCGCCTCAGCCGGATCATTGAAGAAGATAGTCTTTTCTTGATGTACAACCCTCAATCTTGCCGGGAACGCCATAGAGTAAGAAATTTGTAAGTCCCGAAGTCGCCTTTTGACCTGTACGAAAGAAGCCCTTGTTTTTTGTAAGGCAGCGGAAAAATCCGGAAAGAGCAGTATAGTGGCTGTAATGGTGGGGGTAGGGAAACAGAAAAGTGAGCCCTAATCTACCCGCCACTCAGTCCCTGCCTACTTGCAACGACCCGCCCTAGGCGAAGGGGTACAACTGGGCGACGGTCCCTACGCTCAATAAGTGCACGACAGACAAACAGACAAGGGTACACAGAAGCAAGGGAAAAGGGGCGGTTGCCCACGGCAACACCGTGAGCAACAAGAGTGGTGAACGAGCCGAGTCAAACCAAGAGTGTACGAGGTACCAAACGCAGAGCAGGAGAGTAGTGAACAAGCTGAGTCAAACCAGGAGTGTACGAGGTACCAAACGCAGAGCAGGAGTAGTCAGTAAGCCAGGGTCAATATGAAGCAGGGTCAAATAGTTCAAGAAGCTGCAGCAGGGCCAGGAAACCAAACGAGAAGAATCACAAGCAAGGAGGAACAGGAAAGGCAGGTATAAATAGACAAAGGGTGGGAGCTAGCTCCGTCTGGCCAGGCTGTGATAGGCTCTCCCACTCCTAAGCCTGCCATCCTGAGTGGAGGAAGATGTAGTCAGTCTCACAGACATAGAAGCAGGTGCAGACTGATTACCTATGGGCGTAGACACAGAAGCTGTGCCTGGCAGATCCTTTACAGTGGCATTCTGAAAACGAATCTCTCCATGTTTACGCGCGGCTTGTAAAATGGCGTCTCGATCTCTGCTGCTGAGGAGGCGGGCTAGCATGGGCCTCGGAGGAGCTCCAGGGGGTGTGGGCCTACCCGGCACGCGGTGCGCTCTTTCAATTGTATAGGAGGAGGACAATATGGCGTCAGGTAGTATTTCTTTAAACCAGGACTCCATAAAAGTGCAAGGGTCTCGTCCTTCACTACGCTCAGGTAGCCCCAGAATCCTTATATTATTGCGACGGAGGCGGTTTTCTAAGTCGTCTGCTCGCTGCGCCCATTGACTAGCCACCTTATCCAACTGAATCAGCTTTGATGCCTGCGGAGCCACTCTGTCCTCCAATCCAGAGATTCTATCTTCTGTCTCTCTCACAATTTCCCTTAAATTCTGCAAATCCTGCCTGAGAAGACCCACATCTGATTTTACCTCTGCGATCCTGCCAGTCAGGGAAGATGTAGATAATTGTATCGCATCCAGTAATCTGGAAGACACTTGTGCCAGAGTGAGTTCTGCTTCAGGAGCTGGGGGAGGTTCAAGCTGTTCAAGCTCTGAAGAGGGAGACGGTGAAGAGGCAGAGGCGCCGGCATCATCTTGTGGAGCTGCCAGGCGTATTCCTTCAGCCGCTCAGCCGCCAAGGATTGTCGGGTACGGTTCATGACAGCGTGTCCCCCTTGGTGAGTATGGTGTCCGGGTTTGGTAGCAATTATAGCGGTATATCAGCAGGATAATGGTAGGAAATACTCAGCTGGGTATGGAGCACCTAAAACATGCGACCGCTCATGTCCGTCGTTGGCCATGCCCCCCGCCTCCATAATTCTTAAAGAGAACCTTTCACCTCACCATACATGTGCAGCTCAGTGCATCATGCAATCGGGACGGCTGCGCAAACCCTGGGGCACTTTACATTTTTTTCTAACTTCCTCAGTTATTTAGATATCGGTGCCGTTATATTTGGCGCCCGATATTTAAATAACCCCCTGAACTGTCAACTGTTTTTTGCTGAACGTGTTGCAGTTTTTAGTTGCTCCATTTAATGTACTATATATTGTACTGCATAACTGAGAAAATATCTTTATGGGGTGGAATGAGGAAAAAACAGCGATTCCCCCATTGTTTTTTGGGTTTTGTTTTTACAGCATTCACCGTGCGTGAAAACAATACATGTTGTTAACTTTATTTTGCGGGCAAAACAGTTGCGGCGATACAAATATTATATATTTTTTTATGATGTACCAGTTTTACAAAGAAAATTGTTTTGTATCGCCATATTCTATTTTTCCATCGACGGAGCAGTGTGAGGGATTATTTTTGGGGAGCGAGCTGTTGTTTTTATTGGTATTTTTGGGTACATACAACTGTTTGATCAAATTCTATTACATTTTTTTGGTGCTATAGGGTGACCAAAAAAAATGCAATTCTAGCGTGCTTGTTAAATACTGTTATATTAGAATATTTTGGCCTTTTGCAGACACGGCGATACCAATTCTGTTTATTTTTTACAATACTTTATGATTTTCATTAGGCCCCCAGGCTGCCATGACAACCATCTTTCTAACAGACCTCTCTTTCCAACAGCTTAGATGCCGCAGATGCTATTGACCTCGGCAGCTCAGTCGTTAAATGGTCTGATAACTTTGATTCCTGCCGTTACAGTGAAATGTAAGCTGTAACATACAGTTGACATCCTCAGCCTGTGACCCTGCTCCCTACTCTTTCTTGAAGGCCCTTGATGTACAGTTACATCAAATGTCGGGAATGGGTTAAAGAGGACCTCTTACGTCTTCTGACATTTCTATTTTAGTAAATACTTGTATTTCCCATTAAATAACAATTCTGGAACACATTTTTGTAGAACTCATTGCATTGTGCCATTCTTTTGTTATTCCTCTCAGAAATTGAGAAAAATTGACAGTTTGGTGTTACCATTCCCCTTGTCAAAGCGGTGTGTCCCTACACAGTCTCATTCTGTCTGGACAGTGCTCACTCTGGGTAAGGTGTAAGCAGCCAGCAGGTAAATTGGTGGATGGCATGTACGTGCCACTAAGACTCTTGGTCTCAGTAGTGTAAATCCCAAAAGGATTTAGTGCTGAGCAACATTAAGTTCCTAAATGTGTTTTTTAGGCAGATTCTAGGGTCCAGGATTTAGGAGTGCCTGTAGAGACTCAGTGGGATGGCCACTCCAGTTCTTCACTCCAGGGTTTTTACTCTGCTAAACTAGGAGTCAAGGTAGGGCTTTGATAGTATTTTTAAAGGGGAAACTGCCTATGAGCAACATGTCTATAGGTGTAAGTATTTCAAAGATAAAGAAAAGCGGAGTACTGTGGTTGAGACTGGAACAAACTACTGCCAGACACTGACCTGGTTTCTGTGACTGCCTACAGGGCGAGACTTTATGTGATATCCTATTTGATTGAAGCTAAAGGCAAGAAGGAATTATATTTGACAAAGTAAAGGAACTTATATGATTTCTGTTTCTGAAGAAAGCCTTGTCTCTTGCTGCTGGACAAGCATCCTGTTCTTTTTGGTTTCAATAAATCCTGCTTTGATGAACCTTATACTGCCTGTTTCTGCCTGGTTACCAGCCATTATAGCAAGCACAGTGAGGTCCTAGCTCACAAGACACATACCCCCAACTGGTAACACCCAGTTGTCAACTTATTCATACATTTCTAGGAGAAATAGCAGAGGAATGACACAAATTAGTTCTAAAAAAAATATTATCCAGAACTATTATTTTATGGGGAAAACATTTACTTAAAGAGACATGTCAAGAGAGGTGACAGGTCCTCTCTAAATGTAACTAGGGAGCTATATTATAACATTACTGAAAGTAATATCAGTGTTTGATAACTTCTCTTAACACGGTTAAATTATAAAATTGTGTGCTGTTTTTACTTATCTGCATAGTCATGCTCCCCTTTAACCACTTCGCGCTCAGTGACGTACTATTCCATCATGCTGACCGCACCGTTTGCGCTCAGTGACAGAATAGTACGTCACAAGGAAAATGCATCGCCATTTTCCGCCGGCGCGTTCACAAGCTGTGACAGCTGCTGTTTCGGACAGCAGGCTATCACAGCTCAATACTCTGGGACCTGCCGCGATGGTCCCGCCTCCTCGATCGCCGCTATTGGTCAGTCAGTGACTAACTGTCCAATAGCAGTGATCAGTCTCTTCACTTCCTCTCCCTGACATCACATCCTGCTGCAACCGCCCTGAATGCCTCTGTTGGAGATAGAGAGGCGTTCAGAGCGGTTGTTAGAAGAGAGAGACAAGAGCAAAGTTGGAAAAAAGTGCAAAAAAAGTAAAAAAATAACATTTTTCTGTTTCCCACCTCCCCCATCCACTACCCACTCCTGTACCCTTCCTCCTTGTGTTCCCCCGACGTTTTTGGTCAGTGATCTCCTATCACTGACCATTTCTTAGCCTTCAGGACCAAATTTCTTGGTCCCTGGGGATTATTTTTTTCTTTTTTTTCTTTATAAAATATGTAAAACAAAAAATATATAAAAATTGAAAACAAAAAAAAATTTGTCAGTTTAGACAATTTAACTGGTTAGTTTATTATTAGGGTTAGTTAACCGTCAAAAATCGTAGTTAGGTATAGCGTCAGGGAATTTTGCGTCAGGAATCCATCACCGTAGTTAGATCTAGCAGTAGGGGTCCATAGGGTCCATCACCGTAGTTAGGTATAGCGTCAGGGATGCTCGGAATAATCTAGTTAGGTTTAGTGTCAGGCACCCGTTACCGTAGTTAGATTTAGTGTCAGGGAAGCCCTGAAAAATCTAGTTAGGTTCAGTGTCAGGAAATAGTTTCAGTAGTTAGATTTAGTTTCAGGGTAGTTCAAACAAAATCTAGTTAGGTTTAGTGTTAGGAACCCTCGCCCTAGTTAGGTTTATTCTCAGGGAAGCCCACTCGTTCCATAAAAACACCAATTTTTTTGGGCTAGTTTAGGTAGTAGCCTATTGCTCCTAGTTAGGGAAGCAAACAAACATGTCCCAAACAGACATTTACTGCCGAAGAGGCATTATAATTTCTTGCCTCCGACACAGACTCGTCGGATGGTGAGACTCTGTTTTATTTATCCACCTACACATCCAGTGAATAAGAAGAGGAACCCCCTAGGAGATTCCCCAGGACCACCACTACAGTTAGAACCCCTGAGCGAAATGACCCGCCGCAGTTGAAATCCCAGAGCGAAGTGACCCCTCCGCAGTTAAAACCCCCGAGCGAAGTGACCCCATTTGGGGCCCCCACATTAGACATTTATGAGCCCCAAATCCCTGAGTACACGGGCAGCCCGGGGATCAGATTTAATATGGCAGGGCTCAATGAAATGGACTTTTTCAAGTTCTTCTTCACTGATGACTTTATAGAGCTTATGTCTCCCAGACAAAATTATATGCCCAACAGTATATTACGAAGAACCCCACGTCATTTTATGCCCAATCCCACAGGTGGACCCCTGTAGACGCATCAGAGTTGGGCAAGTTCTGGGGACTTCACTTGAACATGGGGCTTCTGAAAAAGCCGTTCATTAGGACCTACTGGAGCACGAACATCTTATACCACACCCCAATGTACAGGATGTGTTATGAGGCAATACTTTGCTTCTTACATTATACTGATAATGAGCAGTGCCAACCCCGAGATGACCCCAGTTTTGAACGTTTGTATAATCTGAGACCCCTATTAGACCATTTCAGTGCCTGGTTTGCCCAAGCATACACCCCTGAGAAGTGTATTTCTGTTGATGAGTCCCTGGTACATTTTAAAGGGAGGCTTCAATTCTGCCAGTACCTGCCGAGTAAGAAGGCATGGTATGGCGTGAAGATGTATAAGCTGTACAAGAGTGCATCAGGGTATACGTACAAATTTAGGATATATGAAGGGAAGGACACCAGTATTCAGCCCCCAGAATGCCACCCCTTACTGAGAGTTAATGCGAAAATTGTGTGGGATTTGGTGCACCCACTGCTGGACCAGGGTTACCACCTCTACCTAGATAATTTTTATACCAGTGTCTCACTCTTCAAGTGCCTCGCTTCCAGAAGTACTGCGGCACTGCTAGAAGAAATCTGAGAGGCCTCCCTAAGGTTCTGCTTGGGCACACATTCAGAAGGGGTGAGAGCAGGGCACATTCTAGCAGCAACATATTGTGTGTCAAGTACAAGGACAAGAGCAATGTCCTTGTATTGACAACAATACATGGTCACACCAGTACCCATGTACCAGTTCGAGGTATCAGTACAGAGACCCCCAAACCAGACTTCATCCTGGACTACAATAGGTACATGGGAGGGGTGGACTTGTCAGATCAAGTCCTGAAGCCCTACAATGCCATGCGGAAATCAAGGGTGTGGTATAAGAAACTGGCCATGCACATTATACAGATGGCATTGTACAATGCATACGTGCTACATCGATGTGCAGGCCAGTGGGGAATGTTCCTGGAATGTCAAGAGGTGGTTATCAAAAACCTAATCTTTAGGGACCAAGAAGGGGGGGGGCACCCAGTACTTCTGGAAGCAAGGCCACACACATCGTACCAGGGCAACACTTTCCAGGAGAAGTTCCCCAAACTGGCAAGAAGTGAAAAAGTCAAAATAGGTGCAAAGTCTGCTATAAGAGGGGGATAAGGAAAGACACAATATATCAATAAGACACGTGTCCTGAAAAACGATGGCTCTGCATGAAAAGTGTTTTAAAATTTGTCATACATCCCTTGATTTTTTTTATCTACCCCAGTTTTACTTACCCTGATGCACTCCGCACAGCTTATCCCCCTCATCTTTCTCTTCTGAGCCCTGCAGTGTGCCAGGGCAGCTGTTAACAGCCACTTGTAGGGTATTGCCATACCCGGGAGAACCCTTATTACAGTTTATGGGGTGTATGTTTCCGGTGGCACATGCTGGGCACAATATATTAGACACTGAATTGGCATATATGTATAGAAAATTTCAAATCTTACTCTGAACCATCTGCTTCGCATTATCTTTTACACAATACCTGTGGGGTCAAAATGCTCACTGCACCTCTAGATTAATGCCTTAAGGGGTGTAGGTTTTAAAACGGGGTCACTTCTCAGGGGTTTCAACTGTACTGGTACCTCAGGGGCTTCGGCATACATGACTTAGCACCAGAAAATCCCCAATAGGCCAAATGGTGATCCTTCCCTTCTGAGCCCTGCCGTGTGCCCAGGCAGCTGTTAACAGCCACTTGTAGGGTATTGCCATACCCGGGAGAACCCATATTACAGTTTATGGGGTGTATGTCTCCGGTGGCACATGCTGGGCACAATATATCGGATACTGAATTGGCATATATATAGAAAATTGCAAATCTCACTCTGCGCCATCTACAGCGCATTGTCTTTTACACAATACCTGTGGGTTTCAAAATGCTCACTACACCTCTACATGAATACGTTAAGGGGTGTCGTTTTTAAAACGGGGTTACTTTTTTGGGGTTTCAACTGTACTGGCACCTCAGGGCCTTCTGCATACATGACTTAACACCAGAAAATCCCCAGTAGGCCAAATGGCGGTCCTTTCCTTCTGAGCCCTCCCATGGGCCCAAACAGCAGTTTACCACCACAAATGGGATATTGCCGCACTCAGGACAAATTTCGCAACAAAATGGGTCTTTTACTCCTTGTGAAAATTTTAAATTTTGAGCCAAAACTACATCTTATTGGAAAAATTTGTTTTTTTTTTTAAATCACAGCCCAATTCAAATAAATTCTGTGAAAAAAACTGTGGGGTCTAAATGGTCACAACACCCATAAATTAATTCCTTGAGGGGTGTAGTTTCCAAAATGGGGTCACTTCTGGTGGGTTTCCATTGCTTTGATACCTCTGGGGCTCTGCAAATGCAACATGGCACCCGAAAACCAATCCACAAATCTGGACTCTAAAGAACACATAGCGCTCTTTTCCTTCTGAGCTCTCCCGTGGGCCCAAACGGCAGTTTATCACCACTAAATGTGGTATTGCTGCACTCAGAAGAAATTGGGCAACAAAATGGGATATTTTGTTCTCTGTGAAAATAAGAAATTTTTACTAAAAATGACATCTTTTTGGACAAAATTAAATTTTTTAAATTTCACAGCCCAATTCAAATACGTGCTGTGAAAAAACTGTGGGGTCAAAATGGTAACAACAACCCTATATGAATTCCATGAGGGGTGTAGTTTCCAAAATGGGGTCACTTATGGGGGATTCTTAGGGTATGTTCACACGCACTAATTACGGACGTAATTCGGGCGTTTTTGCCCCGAATTACGTCCGAAAATAGCGCCTCAATAGCGCTGACAAACATCTGCCCATTGAAAGCAATGGGCAGACGTTTGTCTGTTCACACGAGGCGTAATTTACGCGCCGCTGTCAAATGACGGCGCGTAAATAGACGCCCGCGTCAAAGAAGTGACCTGTCACTTCTTTGGCCGTAATTGGAGCCGTTATTCATTGACTCCAATGAATAGCAGCGCCAATTACGTCCGTAATGGACGCGGCGTTCAAGCGCCTGCACATGCCGTTACGGCTGAAATTACGGGGATGTTTTCAGGCTGAAACATCCCCGTAATTTCAGCCGTAACGGACGCCCTCGTGTGAACATACCCTTACTGTTTTGGCACCTCAACACCTCTTCAAACCTGGCATGCTGTCTAAAATATATTCTAATTTAAAAAAAAAGAGGCCCCAAAATGCACTAGGTGCTTCTTTGCTTCTGGGGCTTGCGTTTTAGTCCACGAGCACACTAGGGTTACATGTGGGAGATTTCTAAAAACGGAAGAATCTGGACAATACATATTTAGTAATATTTCTCTGGTAAAACCTTCTGTGTTACAGAAAAAAATGGAATCAAATTGAAATTCAGCAAGAAAAATTTAATTTGCAAATTTCACCTCCACTTTACTTTAATTCCTGTGAAATGCCTAAAGGGTTAAAAAAAACTTTCTAAATTCGTTTTTGAATACTTTGAGGGGGTCTAGTTTTTAAAATGGGGGTTTCTAATACATAGGTCCCTCAAAGCCACTTCAGAACTGAACAGGTACCTAAAAAAAAAGGCTTTTGAAATTTTCTTAAAAATATGACAAATTGCTGTTTATGTTCTATGCCTTGTAACGTCCAACAAAAATAAAAGAATGTTCAAACAACGATGCCAATCTAAAGTAGACATATGGGAAATGTTAATTAGTAACTATTTTGTGTGGTATAACCATCTGACTCACAAGCAGATACATTAAAATTCTGAAAAATGCTAGTTTTTCAAAAAAAAATCTACATTTTTTCTACATTTTTTCTAAATTTTGCAATTTTTCACAAATAAACACTAAATATATCGACCAAATTTTACCACTAACACAAAGCCCAACGTCTCACGAGAAAACAATCTCAGAATCGCTTGGATAGGTTTAAGCATTCCGAAGTTATTACCACATGATGTGAAATATGGCAGATTTCAAAAATGGGCTCTGAGCCTTAAGGCCAAAACAAGGCTGCGTCTTTTAAGGAGTTAAGGTATGTTTCGCGGGACAATCTTGTGAAAAACAGGACTGTTGGGAGGTATGATAGAAGCAAATAACTAAGTTACTAATAGCTTGCTCTTGAAAATATGTCTACTATATACTATTTCCTCTACTGTATGGTTCTAATTAATGCAATTTTAAGAATACGTAACAATATTAAGCAATTTTACCTTTTGTGCACTGAAGGCAGAAATTTAGGAGGTTGGATGCGCACAGTAGGATCCCATTTTCCAGGAGGTAAAACAGCAACTTCATCTAAAAAATCATCAATTCCAGCTATTAGTTCATCTTTGTTCATAGCCTTGTATGAAATTTTCCGGAACAACTAAAAATGGAAAAAAAAAAAAATAAGAGGGAGAAAATATTTGTTATTGTAAGAATGACTTTTCAAAACTCAACATACTGTTAAGAAATAAAGCCCTTAAATCAGTTCTACATAGACAAAAAAAAAGCTAAGCCGTAGACAAGTCTTAAAGAGGCTCTGTCACCACATTATAAGTGCCCTATCTCCTACATAAGGAGATGGGCGCTATAATGTAGGTGACAGCAGTACTTTTTATTTAGCGATTTTAGATTTATGCCAATGAGTTGCTTAATGCACAAGTGGGCGTGTTTTTACTTTAGACCAAGTGGGCGTTGTACAGGGGAGTGTATGACGCTGACCAATCAGCGTCATGCACTCCTCTCCATTCATTTAGGCAGCGCATAGGGATACTTTTAGATCGCTATGTGCTGTCTTATACTAACACATTAGCAATACTGAAGTGTTTAGACAGTGAATAGACATTCCACGGGATGTCTATTCACAATCTCTGCACTTCGTTACTATGTCTGTGGTAGTTACAGCAGAGGAAGCGTAATCTCGTTGTAACCTGTCATCTACGGCTTAATCTCGCGAGATTACGCTTCCTCTGCTGTAACTACCACAGACAGAGTAACGAAGTGCAGAGAATGTGAATAGACATCCCGTGGAATGTCTATTCACTGTCTAAACACTTCAGTATCGATAATGTGTTAGTATTAGGCTGGATTCACACGAGCGTGTGCCTTTTGTGCACGCAAAAAAACGTGGCGTTTTGCCTGCGCAAAAGGCACTTGACAGCTCCGTGTGGCAGCATCATATGATGCGCGGCTGCGTGATTTTCGCGCACCCGCCATCATTATGACACTCCATTTGGATGTTTGTAAACAGAAAAGCAGGTGGTGCTTTTCTGTTTTCATTCATCCTTTTGACAACTGTTGCGCGAATCACGCTTGTCCCACAGAAGTGCTTCCGTGTGACATGCGTGGTTTTCACGCACCCCGTTGACTTCAATGGGTGCGTGATGCGTGAAAAACGCTCAAAGAACGGACATGTCGTGACTTTTACACAGTGGACCAATGCTGCGTAAAAATCACGCACATGTCTGCACGGCCCCATAGACTAATATAGGACGTATATCCCGTTCGTCTGAATAAGCCCTAAGACAGCACATAGCGATCTAAAAGGATCCCTATGCGCTGCCTAGATGAATGGAGAGGAGTGCATGACGCTGATTGGTCAGCGTCATACACTCCTCTGTACAACGCCCACTTGGTCTAAAGTAAAAACACGCCCACTTGGGCATTAAGCAACTCATTAGCATAAATCTAAAATCGCTAATAAAGTCGTTAAAACAGATCGTTTTTTTAAATAAAAAGCACTGCTGTCACCTACATTACAGCGCTGATCTCCTTATGTAGGAGATAGGGCACTTATAATGTGGTGACAGAGTCTCTTTAAAGATAGTCTAAACTGTCTAGCTAAACACCCTATTTACAAGGGGAATAGTTACGCCTAGTTGTCAGTATATTCATACATTTCCAAAGATAAATAGCTCAACACAGAGTTCTAGAAAATAAAAGGTGCTTCAGAATAGTTTTTATATGGGGTATGCATAAAATAAACATGTCATGAGAGCTGACAGGTCCTCTTTAACCCCTTCCCTCGGTAGCCATTTTTTGTATTTTCATTTTTACCTCCCCACCTTCCAAAAGCCATAACTTCCTTATTTTTCAATCGATATAGCCGTATAAGAGCTTTTTTTTTTTGCGGGACAAGTTGTCGTTTTGCACAGCACCATTTATTGTGCCATAGAATGTACTGGGAATGAATGACACTGGTAAAAATTTCTTTGTGGGGTGCAATAGAAAAAAAACAGTGATTCCTTCATTGCATCATATTTATATAGTTTTTTTTTTATACTTTACTACTTTTACAAGGAAAAGAATGAATCATTAAAAATAAAATTCATTTTGTGTCACCATATTTTGAGAGCTATAACTTTTTTCGTTTTCCATCTATGCAGTGGTAGGAAAAGTACAATAAATAAACTCCTTAATGGAGCGCTCCCGTGGTGGTATGACTTAGTTTTGTCTAAAATCAAGCACCTGTGCCTTACGAAGACCCCGGTGCGGGGTCGAAACGCGTTTCATAGTGTTTGATTTTAGACAAAACAAATAAAGCAGTTGTTCCTGAAAACTGACCACATATTCATACCAGCACGGGAGTGCCCCATTAATAGGTTCCCGACCGCTGGCTGTGTTTTTACGGCCAGCGGTCAGGGTCTCTGAAGTCCGCCGTATAGACTAATTACGGCGGCACTTCAGAGACTGTGCACGCGCGATCGCGTGCACACAGCTCTGTGCCCTGGCTGTTGCTAACAGCCATGGGCACTGGGCAGGATGTCAAGGGCCAATCTTTTTGTCCCTGAACATGTGATCGCTGTGACAACCAATCACAGCGATCACATGCATTTGTACGTATAATACAGTGTGCACGCGATCGCGTGCACACAGCCATGTGCCCACACTGTTACCAACAGCTCTGGGCACTGTACAGAGTATCAGTGACCAATCTGATGGTCCCTGAACATGTGGACGCTGTGAAATCACAGCGACCACATTTGTTTTATTTTGGTACTTCTGGCAGCAAATCTCCTGCCTCTTTTCTTCTCCTCAAATATTGTTTCAGTGTGAGGAGAAGAAGAGACTCGAGAGAATTGCTGCCAGAAGATTACAGTTACAAAAAACATACAGTTACACTATAAAACATTCTCTGTATAGATATATTTCTATCTATCTATACAATCTATCCATCTATCTTTTTTTCTTTCTATCTACCTTTCTATCTTTTATTCTATTAGAATAGGCAGGTAGGGAATATATAATTCTATATATATCCACATATATATAATATATATAGCAATAGCGGTTTATTTTTTTGTTAGCGGTAGTGTAGATATATATACCAGTTAGTTTGTGTGTTTTATAAAAAAAAAAAAAGTTTGTTCAGTTAGTGTTAGTGATGTTATGGCGAGGAAGTTGTTTAGCGCCGAGGAGGCATACGCCATGCTGTGGTCTGAGTCTGAGACCGCATCAGAGATGGTGTCAGAGATGGAACCTGTTTTGGGCAGTGACGATGATAGCGTCATTTCAGGTTCATCTTCAGGGGACGTTGTCCCTGATGCAGTTGAAACTGCAGAACATGAAAGCGCAGGGCCAAGTAGCGCTGTAGCATGGGTCAGCCTGGTCCCTCCAGTTCAGGCTCTTGTATGGGCACCTGCCCCATCTTTTGGGCCTAGAATCCACGGATTTACTGCCACTCCTGGCATAACCGTGGACAATACAAATTTTGTCCAAATGGATTACTACCATTTATTTATAACTGACGACATCCTAAATATCATTGTCCACGAAACAAATTTATATGCCGCTCAGTATATAAGGCAGAAACCTTCATCCACCCATGCCAGAGATTGGACGCCCACCAATTTGCAGGAATTAAAAAAAAAATTTGGGCTCATCCTAAATATGGGTATTGTCAAAAAGCCCTCCATTAGGTCTTACTGGTCAACAAGACCCACCCAAGCCACCTCAGTGTATTCTGCAGTAATGCCCGGGTCTCGTTATGAGACAATAATGAGGTTCCTCCACTTCAACGACAACGCACAGGCCCCCCCAAGTACCGATGCAAACCGTGATCGGTTGTTCAAAATAAGACCACTGATAAATTCAACGAATATAATTTATTACTGCAACTCTACACCCCTGAGCAGAATGTAAGCGTGGACGAATCCCTCCTCAACTTTCATGGAAGACCTAGCTTTCGCCAATATCTACCTTCCAAAAGGGCAAGATATGGCGTTAAGCTCTACAAACTGTGCGAAAGCGGGTCAGAATATACCACCGCCTTCAGGATTTATGAAGGGCAGGACCACTCAATAATGTTCCTGGATGCCCCCCTGATCTTTCCACCAGCAGTAAGATCGTGTGGGAGATAATGCAGCCTCTGCTTCACAAGGGGTACCACCTGTACTGTGACAATTTTTATTCTAGTGTGCCCCTGTTTAGGCATTTGCATGCTGCAAGGACTGGGGCATGTGGTACAAAGCGCAAAAACCGAATTGGTTTTCCGCAGCAATTAGTGGGGAAGCGCATGGTAAAGGGGGACTTCTGTGCTTATGCATCTGAGGAATTGCTGGCGGTCAAGTACAGGGATCGCAAAGACGTGTATGTGCTAAGCATGATTGATACCGCAGGAACAGTGGCAGTGAGGGAAAGGGGGGCAACATAGGACAAGCACAAACTAGTGAGCGTGTCCGAATATAACAAGTACATGGGGGGGGGGGGTGGATTTAAGCGACCAGGTTTTACAGCCCTATTTAGTGAAGCGAAAAACAAAAACCTGATACAAAAAAGTGGCCAATTATCTTCTACAGGTGGCAATCCACAACTCATTTGTGCTCTATAAAAAAAAACAGAGGCAGAGACACATACCTGGATTTCCAGGAGAAAATTATTGAAGGCCTCATTTTTGATGTTCAGGACACCAGAGAATGCCCCCAGTCTGAGGATGTCACGCGACTGACTGAAAGACACTTCATCACTCGTATTCCCCCAACACCAACTAGAAGCAACCCCCAGAAAAAGTGCCGCGTCTGCAGAAAAGATGGGCACCGCAAAGATTCACGATATTTCTGTCCATCATGTCCCTCACAACCAGGCCTGTGCATTGACCCATGTTTTAAAAAATACCACACTGTTCTGCATTATTAGATTTTAGTTAATTAGTCGAAAATATATTTGTCCTACATTACATTTTTATTTTTCCCCTGATTTTACTCCAAGGGTGAATGTCATGTTTGCATATTTTCTAAAGTTCATCTGCTGGAGAGCTCCATTTGCATAAACCTGCAATTTCTTATTTTAGAAAACCCCAAAAAATAAATTCCCATTATACCCCTAGATGAATATTTTGGGATTTCTGCTTCAAGAGCAGATATTTTGGAAGTGTTATAGAAACTCTGTTGAGTTTTGTAAAACCAGCTTTGAAAAAAGGCGATTTGTGAAATAAGCTTCTTCTATCGTCCGCCCTCCTACATCTCTATGTGATAAATAAGGCCCAGATATTTGGTATCCCCATGCACAGGAGAAGTGGAAGAATGTGAAAGGAGATTAATTTTGTACGTGGTCTATACTGTGTGTGAAAAATGCTGGTATAAACTGACGCATTTGCTAAAAAATTGCTAATTTTATTTTGTTCCATCTTATTCAAGAAACTTTCAGAAGAAAACTGGACTGTCTAAAAATATGATAAACCCCTTGAAGAAAACCTTGTGGGGTCTACTTGTGTGAATTAAGTCATATATGGGGTGATTCTAATCTTTCAGCAGCATTAGGTCCCACAGAAAACAGTATGCTGCTATAAAGTCAAGTGCAGAATTCCTGGACCGAAAAGGCCAAAAAGCCTCCTTTTATGCCAAGCCCTGGCACATGCCCGTGAATAAAGCACACATATTTGGTATCCCCATGCACGGGAGAAGTGGAAGAATGTGAAAGGAGATTCATTTTGTCCGTGGTCTATACCGTGTGTGAAAAATGCTAGCCTAAACTGACGAATTTGCTAAAAAAAAAGCTGATTTTATTTTGTTCCATCTTATTCAAGAAACTTTCAGAAAAAAACTGGACTTGCTAAAAATATGATAAACCCCTTGAAGGAAACCTTGTGGGGTCTACTTGTGTGAATGAAGTCATTTATGGGGTGTTTCTAATGTTTCAGCAGCATTACGACCCCAAGAAAACAGTATGCGGCTATAAAATCAAATGCAAAAAGCCTCCTTTTATGCCAAGCCCTGGCGCATGCCCGCACAGTGAATAAGGCACACATATTTGGTATCCCCATGCATGGGAGAAGTGGAAGAATGTGTAAGGAGATGAATTTTGTCCGTGGTCTATACCGTGTGTGAAAAATGCTAGCCTAAACTGATGCAGTTGCTAAAAAAAGCTGATTTTATTTTGTTCCATCTTATTCAAGAAACTTTCAGTGAAAACTGTACTTGCTAAAAATATGATAAACCCCTTGAAGGAAACCTTGTGGGGTCTACTTGTGTGAATGAAGTCATTTATGGGGTGTTTCTAATATTTCAGCAGCATTAGGCCCCCCAGAGAACCATATGCTGCTATAAAATCAAATGCAAAATTCCTGGATCGAAAAGGCCAAAAAGCCTCTTTTATGCCAAGCCCTGGCACATGCCCGCACAGTGAATAAAGCGCACATATTTGGTACCCCCATGCATGGGAGAAGTGGAAGAATGTGAAAGGAGATGAATTTTGTCCGTGGTCTGTACTATGTGTGAAAAATGCTGGCATAAACTGACGCAATTGCTAAATTCTTGAATTTTTTTCCAATTTTGCCCACTTTAGAGAAAAAAATAAAAATGATATATACTGACAAATGCCACTAAAACAAAGCCCTATCTGTCCTTTAAAAAGAGTGTAAAATTCAAAGATGAACTTTATTCACCTGCAGAGTTATAGTCATCTAAAGAAGCGCATAGCAAAATTGTGAAATTTGCTCTGGTCATTTAGCTGTAAAACAGCCTAGTCCTTAACCGGTTAAAGGGAATGTGTGTTTTTTTTTTAGTTAAACAATCATTTGAGTGATTACACATTGTTTTAATTTTTTTAAATTTTTTCACAAGTCAGGAAATATTATAAATTAGATTCTAATTTATAACATTTCCATGTGCTTGTCACTAGAGGGAGCAATTCCCAAAATTGCAGCATGGTCAGTGTGGTAAAGCAACCTCATTGCTTTATGCTGCAAATTTGGGGTAGACACACTCGCTCCAGTGTCCTCACACAATCCCCCCTCCCTTATTCTGGCTAGTGCCAGGAGAAGGAGGGGGTTGAATCTTCAAACTGTGTGCCACCATTTTCTGAGCGACTGCACAGTGTAGGAGGATTAAATACAGTGCTAAACAGACAGTATAACACTAACATACACGAACATAATACACACATCACATACACAAACATAACTTACCTGCTCCTGCCGCCGCTACTGCCTCCACTCCTATTCCTTGCGTCTTCGCTCCCTTGAACATATGGCCGGAAGCCGCGGCCGGAAGTCGTCATCTGACTGTCCGGCAGCAGCTTCCAGTCCACATGAAAATGGCGCCGCATTTCGCTCTGCTAATAAGCTTCGTTTTGGTCTATGTGGGAGCGGCGCATGTGCCCACACAGACGGCGTACGCTGCAGTGAATGGAACGGCTCCCGTTCGCATTCTCCATGGGGATGTATGTGCCGTATTCCATCTCTGTATGTGTCGTTAATCGACACGTACAGAGATGAAAAAAAATGGCAGCCCCCATAGAGAAGTAAAAGTAAGAAAAATGTAAAAAGTAGAACACAAGAACACAAATAAATAAAATTTATGTTCAGATCATACTAAAAGCAATATGATAAAAAAAAATAAAAATTATGACACCTTCCCTTTAAAGAGGACCTGCCACTAGGTCCTACAAAGTGAGTTAGCAGTCTCACATAATAGCCGCTGTGTCTAAGAGTCCAGCAGTGTTTATCCTGTACTATTGCAGCCCCGCGTTGCAAAGGGGTCCATCATCATGTAGCAATTTCAGATATCCCGTGGCCTTGAGGTTTCCATTGATGAAGAATGGCCCTACTATCTTTGTACCCCATATACCAACTATACCATACATTTTTGTGTTCGAACAGTCTTGGAGGGATCTATCCAATGTGGGTTAGTGTCAGACCAATAGCGGTGGTTTTGTTTGTTAACTTCACCATTCACATAAAAGTTTGCCTCATCACTGAACAAAATGTTCTATGTAAACTGAGGGTCCTGTTCCAATTTTTGTTTTGCCCATTCTGCAAATTCAGTGCGCCGATCTGGGTCATCCTCGATGAGATGCTGCAGCAGCTGGAGTTTGTAAGGGTGCCATTTGTGAGTAGCTAATATCCGCCGAAGGGGTGTTCGACTGATGCCACTCTCCAGTGACATGCGGCGAGTGCTACGCTGTGGGCTCTTGCTGAATGAAGCTAGGGCAGCCACTGATGTTTCTTCATTAGTGACAGTTGTCATGCGTCCACATTTGGGCAAATCCAACACTGAACCAGTTTCACGAAACTTGGCAAGCAGTTTGTAAACTGTAGCATGGGAGATGGGTGGTCTCGTAGGGTGTCTTGCATTGAAATCTGCTGCAATGCCCCGGGTACTGCGTTCACCAGACATCAACACAATTTCTATCCGCTCCTCACGTGTTAACCTCTGCGACATGTCAATGGCTGTAAACAAAAAGAAGCTTGTAAATAACTCATGAAAGAATAAAGTAATGTTAAAACCAAGCACACCATTGTTTTTCTTGTGAAATTCTCGATAAGTTTGATGTGTCACATGACCCTCTTCCCATTGAAAAAACTAAAGTTGGATACAAAATGACGACTTCAAAATGGCCGCCATGGTCAACACCCAGCTTGAAAAGTTTCCCTCCTCCCATATACTAATGTGCCACAAACAGGAAGTTAATATCACCAACCATTCCCATTTTATTTAGGTGTATCCATATAAATGGCCCACCCTTGTAGTTCTGTTTTGGACTTTCTGTTTACCCTCTGGCTGTCTGGTTACCTGTTCAGGTATAGCCCGCTTTGCACCCCTTATCCATCAATGAACTCTGTTAGAACAACCTGGGTTCTGTGCAGCAAAAATCATACCGACTTGCGGTGGACCCTGGCAAATACATCAGAGTAGTCTTAGATTCTGTCGATCAGAGTTGTGACGGATTTGTGGTTGTGGTTTTATTTGCACGCTTACTCCCGAAAATCTCCAGCAGCCTTTTGGGAATTGCACAACCAGTGATTCCATAAAAAGTCCTTGCCACAAGATGGATGTCGGCCAAATCCTGCTGTTTATGCTAATGTTCATGCTGTTAGTTCTTAACTTATTATTACAGTCTGGATGTCCCGCTGGTAACCCAGTTTTGAAACCCGGTTACGGTGGAGTGGTGCAACCGTAAGCTGTGGTGGTTGAGACTTAATTGCCTCTATTTGATGCCAGTGTGATCTTACTGACTGTAAGACCTGTGATTAATACCGGCAATTGCCATTTCTCCACACACCCCCCCCCCCCCCCACCATGGGGATATCTAACTACTCATATACATGGCCTAGTCTGGAGAGAGAAATATATCTTCAATCACGATACATCTACAGCAATACGTGCATAAGACTTCCGCCATTATGATCCTCCATTCCACTGCTCTCCACATTACTTCGGCTGTTACAACGGTTCATCTTGTCTATGTGACATTGTAAAATTGTTATCATCTCCACTATGCTTGAGTGGTTGTGTCATTGGTTACAGACATCTCGGGAATTATGCTACCTACAAATGCACCTTTAGGACCCCATACCTTCTATCACCAGTATCTGCAGCTGACTGCAAGAAATTAAATTTATTTTGTTCTATTTGCTCTTACTATCTGAGCTATTTGGGTATCGGCCGTTATATAATACACATACTAAAACACAAGCATATAATACACATGCCTTGTCTGACCTACATTACTCTTACTGTATGAATTGTCATTGTACTATATACTGTATTTATTTTCACATTTCTAATACATAAATCATCATTATATTTATATGTATGAATTTATTTATAAATTGAAAGATATATATTTCTGTAATTTATATCTACTGGCCAGTATCTTATATGTGTACTAATGTGGTTGAAGTGGTATCAGGAATGCATTTATGTAATTGTTTTAATTTTTGTTTATCCAATCATGTGGTGAATATAGTTATACTGTGTATATATATAAAATCCCCAAAAAATGAGGAGGCAGCACTCCAAGGAGATTGGTGAAAAAAAGTGGTGCGTTTATTCACCCCAGGCAGGTAACGTTTCGATTCGTCTCTATGGGGTCTTTGACAAATATCCCATAGAGACGGATCGAAACGTTGCCTGCCTGGGGTGAATAAACACACCACTTTTTTTCACCAATTTCCTTGGAGTGCTGCCTCTTCATTTTTTTGGGATTACATTAACAAGGGTTTCTAGGAGGCTTACACCCACTGCTGTTGCTGTGCTGCTTTATTCTTTTTCTCATTATATATATATGCACTACCGTTCAAAAGTTTGGGGTCACCCAGACAATTTTGTGTTTTCCATGAAAACGCACACTTATATTTATCAAATGAGTTGCAAAATACTAGAATATATAGTCAAGACATTGACAAGGTTAGAAATAATGATTTTTATTTGAAATAATAATTTTCTCCTTCAAACTTTGCTTTCGTCAAAGAATGCTCCATTTGCAGCAATTACAGCATTGCAGACCTTTGGCATTATAGCTGTTAATTTGCTGAGGTAATCGGGAGAAATTTCACCCCATGCTTCCAGAAGGTCCTCCCACAAGTTGGATTGGCTTGATGGGCACTTCTTGCGTACCATACGGTCAAGCTGTTCCCACAACAGCTCTATGGGGTTGAGATCTGGTGACTGCGCTGGCCACTCCATTACAGATAGAATACCAGCTGCCTGCTTCTTCCCTAAATAGTTCTTGCATAATTTGGAGGTGTGCTTTGGGTCATTGTCCTGTTGTAGGATGAAATTGGCTCCAATCAAGCGCTGTCCACAGGGTATGGCATGGCGTTGCAAAATGGAGTGATAGCCTTCCTTATTCAAAATCCCTTTTACCTTGTACAAATCTCCCACTTTACCAGCACCAAAGCAACCCCAGACCATCACATTACCTCCACCATGCTTGACAGATGGCGTCAGACACTCTTCCAGCATCTTTTCAGTTGTTCTGCGTCACACAAATGTTCTTCTGTGTGATCCAAACACCTCAAACTTCGATTCGTCTGTCCATAACACTTTTTTCCAATCTTCCTCCTTCCAATGTCTGTGTGCTTTTGCCCATATTAATCTTTTCCTTTTATTAGCCAGTCTCAGATATGGCTTTTTCTTTGCCACTCTGCCCTGAAGGCCAGCATCCCAGAGTCGCCTCTTCACTGTAGACGTTGACACTGTCGTTTTGCGGGTACTATTTAATGAAGCTGCCAGTTGAGGACCTGTGAGGCGTCTATTTCTCAAACTAGAGACTCTAATGTACTTGTCTTCTTGCTCAGTTGTGCAGCGGGGCCTCCCACTTCTCTTTCTACTCTGGTTAGAGCCTGTTTGTGCTGTCCTCTGAAGGGAGTAGTACACACCGTTGTAGGAAATCTTCAGTTTCTTGGCAATTTCTCACATGGAATAGCCTTCATTTCTAAGAACAAGAATAGACTGTCGAGTTTCACATGAAAGCTCTCTTTTTCTAGCCATTTGGAGAGTTTAATCGAACCCACAAATGTAATGCTCCAGATTCTCATTGTTATACATTGTTAATGTGCTAAATGACTATTCTAGCTGCATACGTCTGGTTTTTAATGCAATATCTACATAGGTGTATAGAGGCCCATTTCCAGCAACCATCACTCCAATGTTCTAATGGTACATTGTGTTTGCTAACTGTGTTAGAAGGCTAATGGATGATTAGAAAACACTTGAAACCCCTTGTGCAATTATGTTAGCACCGCTGTAAACAGTTTTGCTGTTTAGAGGAGCTATAAAACTGACCTTCCTTTGAACTAGTTGAGAATCTGGAGCATTACATTTGTGGGTTTGATTAAACTCTCCAAATGGCTAGAAAAAGAGAGCTTTCATGTAAAACTCGACTGTAATGACGGTGTAGGGAGACAGACAGATGAGCCCTAATCTACCCGCCACTCAGTCCCTGCCTACTTGCAATGGCCCGTCGTAGGGCGACGGCGTACAACTGGGCGACGGTCCCTACGCTCAATAAGTGCACGACAGACAAACAGACAAGGGTACACAGAAGCTAAGGGAAATGGGGCAGTTGCCTACGGCAACACAGTGAGCAACAAGAGTAGTGAACGAGCCGAGTCAAACCAAGAGTGCACAAGGTATAAATCGCAGAGAAGGAGCGTAGTCAGTAAAGCCGGGGTCAAAAATGAAGCACTGTCAAAACTCATAGTAGGAGCAGCAGAGCCAGGAAACAGAAAAGAATCACAGGCAAAGGAGGAGCAGGAAATACAGGTATAAATAGACAGATTGCGGTAGCTAGCTCCGTCTGGACAGGCTGTGATAGGCTCTCCCACTCCTCAGCCTCCCAGCCTGACTGGTAGAAGATCGTGTCACTCTCTCAGACTTAGGAGCAGGTGCAGACTGATTACCCACTGGCGTCGACACAGAAGCTGTGTCTGGCAGATCCTTTACATCGACAGTCTACTCTTATTCTTAGAAATGAAGTGTAGCGCCCATGGCCGCGGGCCGTCGGGTTCACTCACCTCCCGACGCCCGCAGCCATGGATCTGTGAGCGCTGGCCTCCGTCTCCCTCCTAGGAGATGCCAGCGCTCACTTCCGCTCCGTCCGGCCGGGTCCCGTAGGGTGCGCGCGCACGCTCGCGCCCGCTCTTAAAGGGCCAGCGCGCGCACATGAAAACAATGATCATTAACACACATGATTCCCTGCTCTATAAGAATGCCCCAGCCCTTCTGATCCTTGCCTGAGCGTTGTTAGTCTTTCCCTGTCTGTCTCGCAAATGGTCCCTTAGTGTCTCCCGTTCCAGCGGTTACCCGTGCCCTGTTACCGTTCCTGTATTCCGCATTGTTCCTGTGCCTACCTGTGTTCAAGTGCCGTCTGCCACGTCAAGTGTCATCTGCCACGTCAAGTGCCATCTGCCACGTCAAGTGCCATCTGCCACGTCAAGTGCCATCTGCCAATCGTATAATGCCCGCCACGTCTCGGGCCACTTTCCGCACCTGCCTCCATCCGTGCTGAAGCCACAGTCACCGTCCGGACTATTTCAGGTACCTAAGCATTACTGTCTGCCATCTTACTTTCACATAGACTGTGTCCTGGTCAGCTGCCTCCCCGCTACGGCGGAGCGGCCTAGTGGGTCCACAAACCCAGTGTCCGTGACAGTACGCTCAGGCCATGGAACCCGCTGGCCAGCCCAAGACCCCAGTACGGAAGATTCAGACAGAGATACATGACCTACGCACTCGTCAGGATCAACTCCTTGAGGCGGTGAATTCTATTCTGGTCCGCCTGGATCTACCCCCGGTTCTTCCTCCAGAAGCTGTTGCCGTGCCACTGCCTGTTGGTCCCCCTGTTTATTCCGGATCCTGAGCCTCTTCCTCCTCGCTACGACGGTGACCCCAGAGAATGCAGAGGATTTCTTAATCAATGCACGGTGCATTTTAGGCTACGGCCTCGTCTCTTCCCCTCCGAGGAGGCTAAAGTAGCGTTCATTATCTCCCTCCTCACTGGCAAGGCCCTCGCATGGGCGAACCCAATCTTGGAGCAACAAGGTCCTGTATCCGCGGACCTAGCCTTGTTCCTGCAGTCCTTTCGTGCCGTGTTCGAGGAGCCGGGTCGAACATCCTCTGCCGCAGCCACTCTGTTGACCCTCAAGCAAGAAGGCTCCACAGTAGGGGAGTATGCAATCTCCTTCCGTACCCTAGCAGCCGAGCTGGCATGGAACAATGAGGCACTGGTGGCGACCTTCTGGCAGGGACTGTCCTCTGCCCGCGACCTTCCTTCTACCTTGTATGCCCTCATCCTGTTAGCCACCCGGGTTGATATGAGAATCCGGGAGCGCTCTCAAGAGGTTTGTCAGGAGAGCTGGGCCCACAGACCAGCACCCCCTGCCCAGAGACCACAATTGTCCACTCCTGGTGCGCTACCTGAGGAACCCATGCAGGTAGACAGAGTCCGGTTATCTGAACAGGAGAAGCAGCGCAGACGCTCCTCTGGACTTTGCATGTATTGCGGCCTCAAGGGTAATTTTGTGCGTCAATGCCCACAGAAACCGGGAAACTCCAGTACCTAGGGTTGGTTGGAGAGGCAACTCTAGGTGGAACGTCTCCAAACGTTAAAACCTCTTCCAAATTATCGATACCTGTGGACATCGTCACCAGACAGGCATCACATCCTTCCTCCGCCTTTCTTGACTCTGGAGCGGCTGCTAATTTTATCCACCAAGATCTAGTGGATCGGTTTCAACTACCCACAGTCTGTCTGGAGAGACCCCTGGCAGTTGCCTCTGTGAATGGTCTACCGCTGCCTGATCCAATCATGCTCATCACTGAGCCGGTGACATTACGGGTCGGAGCTCTTCACTCAGAACAGATCTCCTTCCTGGTACTACCCAAGGCTATCAATCCTATCCTGCTGGGTCTGCCATGGCTCCGTCTACACGCCCCGACACTCGACTGGAGTTCTGGAGAGGTTCTTCAATGGGGCTCCAGATGCCATAGCCATTGCCTGTCAGAAGTCCGTCCTGTTGTGCCCCCTCTGCCTCAGTCACTCTCCGATCTACCTTCTCAGTATGCCAGTTTTGCGGATGTCTTCTGCAAACGTTGCCTCCACATCGGAAGTATGACTGTCCCATTGAACTGGTTCCCAATGCTTCTCTTCCCCGTGGATAAGTATATCCTCTCTCCTTGCCAGAGACTTTATCGATGTCTGCCTATATCAAGGAGAACTTGGAGAGGGGTTTTATTCGAAAATCTTCCTCCCCGGCCGGGGCAGGATTCTTCTTCGTTAAAAAGAAAGATGGATCTCTCCGACCCTGCATTGACTACCGTGGTCTCAATCAGATCACGGTCAAGAACAAATACCCGTTGCCACTCATTTCCGAGCTGTTTGATCGCATACGAGGGGCCAAAAATTTTTCCAAGCTAGATCTGCGGGGGGCCTATAATCTAATCCGGATTCGCCGGGGTGACGAATGCAAGATGGCATTTAACACCCGCGATGGGCACTACGAATACCGAGTGATGCCCTTCGGACTGTGTAACGCTCCCGCAGTATTTCAGGAGTTCGTTAATGACATCTTCCGAGATCTCCTCTATACGTGTGTTGTAGTTTATCTCGATGATATTCTAATCTTCTCCCCAGATCTGATGACCCATCGGAGGCACGTTCGTCAAGTTCTTCTGCGACTAAGAGAGAATCGCTTGTATGCCAAGTTAGAGAAATGCACATTTTAAAAGAGGTCTCTGCCCTTCCTGGGCTATGTCATCTCGGATCAAGGCCTTAAGATGGACCCTGAGAAGTTAAAGTCTGTCCTGGAATGGCCACGTCCTCAAGGCCTAAGGGCCATACAGCGGTTCCTGGCTTTCGCCAATTTCTACCGCCAGTTTATTCCGAACTTTTAAACTCTGACGGCCCCCATCTCTACCCTTACCAAGAAGGGTGTGAATGCCAAGGTGTGGACTCCGGAGGCAGAGTCCGCATTCATTAGCCTTAAGAAAGCCTTCACTTCAGCTTCGATCCTCCATCACCCTGACATATCTCTGCAGTTTTCACTGGAAGTGGACGCTTCCTCTGTTGGTGCAGGCACACTTCTGTTCCAGAGGAGCTCCAAAGGAAAGGCAGTAGTGTGTGGCTACTACTCAAGACTGTTTTCCTCTGCTGAGCGCAATTATTCCATTGGAGATCGGGAGCTACTGGCTATCAAATTGGCCCTGGAGGAGTGGAGACATCTTCTGGAGGGCGCTGCTCACCCCATCCTGATCTTCACCGACCACAAGAATCTCACTTACCTTCAGTCCGCTCAAAGACTGAATCCTCGTCAAGCCAGTTGGTCACTGTTCTTCACCCGTTTCCAATTTCTGCTCCACTATCGTCCCGCGGACAAGAACGTGAGGGCCGATGCCCTGTCCAGATCATTCGAAACGGAAGACACGGTGGAGTCCCTTCAGACGATCATAGACCCATCCTGCGTTGTCACCGCCAATCCTCTGCAGCTTAGAAATATCCCTCCAGGGAGAACTTTTGTTCGGTTGGCTGACAGAAAAAGAATTCTCTGCTGGGGACACAGTTCTAAACTGGCTGGGCACGCTGGTGTCCGTAAAACCAAAGACCTGGTCGCTCGTCACTTCTGGTGGCCCACGCTACCTAAAGATGTTCTGGACTTTGTCTCTGCTTGCACGGTGTGTGCCTCTAACAAGGTGGCTCACAGCAAGCCTGCCGGCCTGCTTCAACCCCTGCCTGTACCCAGTGCCCCCTGGCAGCACATCGCTATGGACTTCGTCACGGACCTTCCTCTCTCAGCAGGATGCAACACCATCTGGGTGGTGGTGGACCGGTTCTCTAAGATGGCACATTTTATCCCGCTAACCGGCCTACCCTCTGCTCCTCGACTGGCAAGCTTCTTCATTCAGCACATCTTCCGCTTGCATGGCTTGCCTATCACATTGTGTCCGACCGGGGGGTTCAGTTTACCTCCAAGTTCTGGAGAGCCCTCTGTAAACTCCTGGATGTGAGTTTGGACTTTTCCTCTGCCTATCACCCCCAGTCCAATGGGCAAGTTGAGAGGATCAACCAGATCATGGAAAATTACCTCCGCCACTTCATCTCTTCACAGCACGATACCATGGGCGGAGTTTTCATATAATAACCACACAAGTGAGTCCACCACTTCCACTCCGTTTCACATCGTGTACAGTCAACATCCCAGAGTTCCTCTTCCAGTGTCGACTTCTTCGCAGGTACCCGCTGCTGACTCTGCATATGGGGACTTCCTGCAAATCTGGCAACAGACCCGGTCCTCTATTTTGCTGGCGGTAGATCGCATGAAGCGTAAGGCAGATACCAAAAGAAGAGAGCCGCCTCAGTATCTTCCTGGATAGAGATTTGAGAGAGAAAAGCACGGCGCCACATAGTGTGAGTAAGCCCAAGATATAACAAACTTAGTTTGACAGATGGAGGCTTACCACAGGTGAAAATGTCAGGAGCGGGTAAAAGGTAGATAAGTGATGGATGAGTGCTGCTGCCGAGATCCCAGCCGGTCAATCTTTGAAGGACCACCGCAATGTGAATGAGTAATTTGTTTGAAAAAACGGGACCCCATACGGCGCTGCTACTCAGGAACGAATACAGTAGTAGTTTAGAATTGATACTTTATTGTAGGCTACGCGTTTCAATGCCGCACCGGCATCTTCCTCAGGCCACGAACCTAGGAAGATGCCGGTGCGGCATTGAAACGCGTAGCCTACAATAAAGTATCAATTCTAAACTACTACTGTATTCGTTCCTGAGTAGCAGCGCCGTATGGGGTCCCGTTTTTTCAAACAAATTACTCATTCAGTATCTTCCTGGGACTAAAGTCTGGCTGTCCTCTCTGAACATTCGCTTGATGGTGCCTTCATACAAGTTTGCTCCCAGGTTCCTTGGTCCCTTCGAGATCCTGCAACAAATTAACCCTGTTTCCTATAAGCTGCGGATGCCCCCCACCCTCAGAATCCCTAACTCCTTCCATGTGTCCCTCCTGAAACCAGTGGTCCTGAACCGCTACAGCAAGACCTCTAGTTCCACAGTTGCTCCCAGCGGTCCTTCTGATGTATTCGAGGTAAAGGAGATCCTGGACCGCAAGAGGGTAGGAGGAAGGAGTTTCTATCTGGTGGACTGGAGAGGGTTTGGTCCTGAGGAGAGGTCCTGGGAGCCAGAAGAGAACCTCAGTGCTCCTGCTCTTATTAAAAAGTTTCTCTCTCACTCTTGTTCCAAGAAGAGGGGGTGTAAGAGGAGGGATACTGTAGCGCCCATGGCCGCGGGCCGTCAGGTTCACTCACCTTCCGACGCCCGCAGCCATGGATCTGTGAGCGCTGGCCTCCATCTCCCTCCTTGGAGATGCCAGCGCTCACTTCCGCTCCGTCCGGGTCCCGTAGGGTGCGCACGCACGCTCGCGCCCGCTCTTAAAGGGCCAGCGCGCGCACATGAAAACAATGATCATTAACACACATAATTCCCTGCTCTATAAGAATGCCCCAGCCCTTCTGATCCTTGCCTGAGCGTTGTTAGTCTTTCCCTGTCTGTCTCGCAAATGGTCCCTTAGTGTCTCCCGTTCCAGCTGTTACCCGTGCCCTGTTACCGTTTCTGTATTCCGCATTGTTCCTGTGCCTACCCGTGTTCAAGTGCTGTCTGCCACGTCAAGTGCCGTCTGCCACGTCAAGTGCCGTCTGCCACGTCAAGTGTCGTCTGCCACGTCAAGTGTCGTCTGCCACGTCAAGTGCCGTCTGCCACGTCAAGTGCCATCTGCTCATCGGATACTGCCCGCCACGTCTGGTGCCACTTTCCGCACCTGCCTCCATCCGTGCTGAAGCCACAGTCACCGTCCGGACTATTTCAGGTACCTAAGCATTACTGTCTGCCATCTTACTTTCACATAGACTGTGTCCTGGTCAGCTGCCTCCCCGCTACGGCGGAGCGGCCTAGTGGGTCCACAAACCCAGTGTCCGTGACATGAAGGCTATTCCATGCGAGAAATTGCCAAGAAACTGAAGATTTCCTACAACGGTGTGTACTACTCCCTTCAGAGGACAGCACAAACAGGCTCTAACCAAAGTAGAAAGAGAAGTGGAAGGCCCCACTGCACAACTGAGCAATAAGACAAGTACATTAGAGTCTCTAGTTTGAGAAATAGACGCCTCACAGGTCCTCAACTGGCAGCTTCATTAAATAGTACCCGCAAAACGCCAGTGTCAACGTCTACAGTGATGAGGCGACTCCGGGATGCTGGACTTCAGGGCAGAGTGGCAAAGAAAAAGCCATATCTGAGACTGGCTAATAAAAGGAAAAGATTAATATGGGCAAAAGCACACAGACATTGGAAGGAGGAAGATTGGAAAAAAGTGTTATGGACAGACGAATCGAAGTTTGAGGTGTTTGGATCACACAGAAGAACATTTGTGTGACGCATTACAACTGAAAAGATGCTGGAAGAGTGCCTGACGCCATCTGTCAAGCATGATGGAGGTAATATGATAGTCTGGGGTTGCTTTGGTGCTGGTAAAGTGGGAGATTTGTACAAGATAAAAGGGATTTTGAATAAGGAAGGCTATCACTCCATTTTGCAACGCCATGCCATACCCTGTGGACAGCGCTTGATTGGAGCCAATTTCATCCTACAACAGGAAAATGACCCAAAGCACACCTCCAAATTAAGCAAGAACTATTTAGGGAAGAAGCAGGCAGCTGGTATTCTATCTGTAATGGAGTGGCCAGCGCAGTCATCAGATCTCAACCCCATAGAGCTGTTGTGGGAGCAGCTTGACCGTATGGTACGCAAGAAGTGCCCATCAAGCCAATCCAACTTGTGGGAGGGGCTTCTGGAAGCATGGGGTGAAATTTCTCCAAATTACCTCAGCAAATTAACAGCTAGAATGCCAAAGGTCTGCAATGCTGTAATTGCTGCAAATGGAGCATTCTTTGACGAAAGCAAAGTTTGAAGGAGAAAATTATTATTTCAAATAAAAATCATTATTTCTAACCTTGTCAATGTCTTGACTATATTTTCTAGTCATTTTGCAACTCATTTGATAAATATAAGTGTGAGTTTTCATGGAAAACACAATATTGTCTGGGTGACCCCAAACTTTTGAACGGTAGTGTATATATATATATATATATATATATATATATATATATTTATATTTCAAAAATGTGGATCCAGTCTAAAGTGCTTATAGTTTAAGCCCAACTTCACCTTTTTCTGTTTTGTTGTCATCAGAGCTGACCTGTCCTCTTTAACCCCTTTAGGACACAGCCTGTTTTGGCCTTGTAGACACAGATGATTTTTTCAAATCTGACATGTGTTACTTTATGTGGTAATAACTCCAGAACGCTTTTACCTATCCAAGCGATTCTGAGACTGTTTTCTCGTGACATATTGTACTTTAGGTTAGTGAAAAAATTTGGTCGATAAATTCAATATTTATTTGTGAAAAACTTCACATTTTAGCAAAAATGTGCAACAATTAGCATTTTTCTAAATTTAAATGTTTTTGCTTGTAAAACAGATAGTAATACCACACAAAATAGTTACTAGTTAACATCCCCCATATGTCTAATTTATGTTTGCATCATTTTTTTTCACGTACTTTTATTTTTCTAGGACGTTACGAGGCTTAGAACTTTAGCAGCAATTTCTCATATTTTCAATAAAATTTCAATAGGCCATTATTTCACGGACCAGTTCAGTTCTGAAGTGGCTTGAGGGCCTTATATATTAGAAAAGTCCCCATAAATCACCCTATTTTGAAAACTGCACCCCTCAAGGTATTCAAAACCACATTCAGAAAGTATTTTAACCCTTTAGGCGTTTCACAGGAATTAAGGCAAAGTAGAGGTGAAATTTACAAATTTCATTTTTTTTGCCAAAATTCATTTGTAATAAAAAAAAATCTGTAACACAGAAGGTTTTACCAGAGAAACGCAACTCAATATTTATTGCCCAGATTCTGCAGATTTTAGAAATATCCAACATGTGGCCCTAGTGTCCTAATGGACTGAAACACAGGCCGCAGAAGCAAAGGAGCACCTAGAGGATTTTGGGGCCTCCTTTTTTTTAGGAATATATTTTTGGCACCATGTCCGGTTTGAGGAGGTCTTGTGGTACCTAAACAGTCGAAACCCCCAAAAAGTGACCCCATTTTGAAAACTACACCCCTCAAGGCATTTTTCTAGGGGTATACTTAGCATTTTGACTCCACAGTTTTTTTTGCAGAATTTAGTGGAATTAGTCTGTGAAGATGAAAATCACCTATTTTTCTGTGGAAACATAGAATTTTTTCATTTTTACAAGGAATAAAGGAGAAAAAGCCGCCCAACATTTGTAAAGCAATTTCTCCCGATTATGGCAATACCCCATATGTGGTCGTAAACTGATGTTTGGACCCACAGCAGGGCTCAGGAGGGAACGAGGGTCTTTTGGATTTTGGAGCGCAGATTTTGCTGGATTGGTTTTCAGTGCCATGTCGGGTTTGCAACGCCCCGGAGGGACCAAAACAGTGGAAACCCCCCAAAAGTGACCCTATTTTGGAATCTACATCCCTCAAGGAATTTTTCTATGGATATAGTGAGCATTTTGGCTCCTCAGGATCTTTTTTAGAGCTAAGGTGACCAAAAAACAGCGATTTTGGCGCTTTAACCTCTTTATTTATTACAGCGTTCACCGTGCGCAATAAATTATGTTTTCATTTATTCTGCCGGTCGGTACGATTATGCCGATACCATATGTGTATCGTTTTTTTAAAGTTTTGCAGCGTTTGCACAATAAAATTACGTTTCTATAAAGTAATTTATTTTCTGAGACACGCTATTCTGAGCCGTAACTTTTTTATTTTTTCGTCAAAAAAGCTGTGGGAGGTCTTGTTTTTTGCGGGACGGGTTGTAGTTTTTATTGGTACCATTCTGGGGTAAATGCAACTTTTTGATCACTTTTTATATCACTTATATCTTGGGAGGGGTGGTGACCAAAAAATAGCGATGCTGACAGTTTTCCGTTTATTTTGTTTGCGGCGTTCACCGTGCGGAAAAATTAACATTATAGTTTCATAGTTTGGGTCGTTACAAACACGGTGATACCAAATATGTGTACTTTTTTTTAACGGTTTCATTTTTTCCCTATAATAAATGACTTATTATAGGAAAACAAAACCTTTTATTTTTACACTTTTCTAAAACATTTTTATTTACTTTTTTTAACTTTTTACACTTTATATATTTGTTTATTAACTTTTTTTTTACTTTTTACACTTTCTTTTTTTGACCTGCAGCTCTGATTGCTGCTAGAATACATTACACTACCTAGGTAGTGTAACGTATTCCAACTGTCAGTGTGACGTTACAGTCACTCTGACAGTTGGTCTACGAGGATCAGCCAGAGGCTGATCCTCATAGGCTGACATACATGGTAGACTTGGGGGCCGTTGTCTGGCCCCCGGGTGCCATCACAAGCATCAGAAGCCCCCACGATTGCATGGGGGCTGCTGATGCGCTACAAACCCGCTACATGCGGAGATCGCAATCGAGCCCCGCATGTAACGGGTTAATTGCCAAAATAAGCGGCGATGGACAGCGGGGACAGCTGATCTCCAAGTTCCCGATGCACACTGTCGCCGACAGTGTGCCATCGGGAATGACACAGTGACTTCCTGTCACTCTGACAGGAAGCCTATCAGGACCAGACGAAGGTTGGTCCTGATGGGCTAACGTCCATGGCAGACCCGGAAGCCATTGTTTGGCTTCCGTTTGCCATAGTAACTATCGGCAAAAGCAGCGATTTCGGACCGGGGTATGCCGATATGTTAGAAACCCCCAAAATTCGGCGATTGCACCCGATCGCCGAATTTAAGGGGTTAATTCGCCGAAATCAGCGGCAAAGGACCGCTGGCCGGCAAGAGGGGAGTGTCAGCTGTCGGTGAGAGCTGACCTCCCGGTTCCCGATGCACACTATCGCCGACAGTGTGCACCGGGAAAACTCAGTTACTATACGTCCTCGTGCGGGAAGTAACCTCCCGCAACGACGGACAGTTACGTCCTGGTGCGGGTAGGTGTTAATCCCTTCCCTTCGCAGCAATTTTTTTTATTTTCATTTTTGCTTTTTCCTACCCACCTTCCAAAAGCCATAACTTTTTATTTTCCCGTTGATATAGCCATATAAAGGCTTGGTTTTCTTTTCATGACAAGTTGTAGTTTTGCACGACATCATTTATTTAATATAAAATGTACTGGGAAACTGGAAAAATTTAGTTGTGGGGTATAATCGGAAAAAAACAATGATTGCTCCATTGCTCTTCGAGTTTAATTTTTACAGCGTTCATCGTGCAGTAAAAACATGTTAACTGTATTTTGCAGGTCAATATGATTACAGCAACACCACATATATATAGTTTTGTTATGTTTTACTACTTTTAAAAAGAATTTAAAAAAAACAAAAACATTTATTTTCTGTGGCTATATTCTGAGAGTCATAACTTTTTTTTCCATTGTTGTAGCGGTAAGGACTTATTTTTTTGCAAGGTGAGCTGTAGTTTCAATTAGTAAAATTTTGGGGTGCATGAGACTTTTTGATCCTTGTGGTGTTATAGGTAATATCATCAAAAGTAGGTTATTAAGAGGTCAGTTCATAACCCGTTCTGACACAGAAGATACATCTGATTTACCTAAGAAATGCATATCTTTGGCCATCAAAGGACGTCCACTGTCAGGCAAATGGTTAATTGGCCCTTTCCTCACCAAGGTGCCAGATGTGTTGATTAAGAATTTGGCACTAGGGCCTGTAGTTAGCATCAGATAACCTTCTTACCCAGGGTTAGAAGTCATTGCCCACACATCCTGAACAAACATCTAAAGCTATCCAAATGGAGCCTGTGGTGTGTCTGCCATGTGGACAAGGTAATCATAGGCCATTGTTATATGTTTCCAAGAAAATATGATACATCAAGACAAACCCCATCATAATTGATATTTGTAGTGACCCACATAGCTAGTTATGATCAGGGGAAATAGCCCTCATATATAACTACCTGGAATTGGCTGTTGGCTAAAAACATGGGCCTATTACAGTGGTGTTTGATATGCCCTGGTTGGTAAATGTCTGCACAGGTGAATGCAGGTGATATTATATTTCTAGGGGATTCCTGCAAGGACACATAACCACTTTTATGTTTCTCTATAGAAATACAACTGTGTAATGGGAGGAGTACGCTTCATTATCATATGAACAGCCTCTCTCAGTGACATCACCAGCTAGTGGACTGGGGGGGACGGGGGACTGGGTTTAAAATGCCAGGAGAAGTGAGGGTCAGTTGTCAGTCATTAGGGATCCATATCTCGGTTGGAGTGACTGCCCATATTTTCAGCTGTCCCCACATCCAGGATATCACTGCTGTACATCAGTAAAGTTTTGTTCTGTTTCTTTTATCCCTTTTTTTTCATAAACTGTTTGAATGCATCGTAACTGTATGTATATTTTTCATCTTTTAATCTGACAACTATTTTTTGTATTGCACTGCACTATTGAGTATTAAATTTGAAATATTAATAAGTCTCTTCCATGTAGTCTTACAGAACTTATACTTCCGAAGGTGAAGAACGTTACCTGTATTTTATGTTCCATGTGGATAATCTGTTATTGTAACTGGTGTAAGAGAACATAGAGATGTAGGCCCCTATTGCCTAGATAAGTATAGGTGGTGGTAGCATACTGTTGTATAAATTATTGGGGTGTTGGAAACCTATGTGAGCAATTTAGCATAATCCTGTCATCTAGAGTGAGTGGGCATGGATTTATGTGGTAAATTAATAAGCTCAGTAGTGTAGTTCACCCCTGTGACGTGACCGGAGATTGGCGATCGTCACAATCCTTTTTATAAATTTTTTTGTGGGAGATGAAGTGACAAAAACCAACAATTCTGGCATTTTATTTTTTTTGCAGCGTTTAGGGTATGTTCACACGATAGCAGGCATTTACGGCTGAAATGACAGCCTGTTTTCAGAAGAAAACAGCTGCGTCGTTTCAGCTGTAAATGCTCCTCCTCGTAATATACGAGGCGTCTGTGACGCTCGTATATCTTGAGCTGCTCTTCATTGAGTTCAATGAAGAACGGCTCAAATTACGTGGCAAAGAAGTGCCCTGCACTTCTTTGCCGAGGCAGTCAATTTACGCGTCGTTGTTTGACAGCTGTCAAACGACGACGCGTAAATGACAGGTCGTCTGCACAATATGTCGGTAAACCCATTCAAATGAATGGGCAGATGTTTGCCGACGTATTGTAGCCTTATTTTCAGACGTAAAACGAGGCATAATACGCCTCATTTACGTCTGAAAATAGGTCGTGTGAACCCAGCCTAACTGTGCGGGTTAAGTAATGTTATATTGGAATAGATCGGGATTTCATAGAAGCGGCGATACCAGTTATGTTGATTTTTTTCTTTTTTTAAACATTGCTTTTGGGCAAAAATGAAAACTTTTAATATTTTTATTTACTAAAAGACTTTAACTGTATTTAGCATTTTTATTAGTCCCCCTAGGGTACTTGAACTAGCGATCGTTGGATCGCTTGCACTATATACTGCAATACTAGCTTGTTACACTTAAGTGTCGGCTGTATCATACAGCCAACACGCTTGTCTTATGGAGCAGGCTCACAAATTGTCGGGAAGGGGTACATAGGCTAATGATAAGGCAAACGAGTGTTCATACAAACGCTTATCCCCCATCATTGCCCTGTGCACACAGGGCAATGATTAGGCAATGAACAATCAAACTCTCGTTCATCAGCTGAAAATTGTCACTATTCGACAGCACCTCTCCCTGAGTAAACAGGGATGCAAATGCATGGGAAATTCACAGCAAAATTAGCATATTTGACGGATCGCCAATATGTGAATTTCGAAGCAGACTTGCCGTAGATTTCAGCCTTTGCACAGCAAAGGCTGAAATCCACAGTGAAAATCTGCTGATTCTCCACAACAGACTATGCATGCTGCGGAATGTAAATTCCGCACTGCAAGATAGTTTACGCACAGTTGATTTCCGCAATGTCTGCACTAACTTAACTAAAAACATATACAAACCAAAAGGATAAAAAAGGCTGCTGCGGATTTCCACTTTGGCCTGTCAGCAATTGAATTCCGCAGCAAATCCACCACATCTATATGTGCCCTTAGTTTACCCTACACAAGATGTCATAGTTATTTATAAGACATAAAAACATATGTCTTAATAATAATCACATAACTGTGGAGGAAGAACTGATTAAGGCCCTGTTCACATCTGCTTCGGAGCATTCCGTTGTTCTGGCGGAACCCATAGACTTTGATAGGTTCCAACAGGTTTCCGTCAGGGTGTCCGTCGATTTGCCGGAAGCAACAGCGCAGCATGCCTCGCTATTGTTACCGTTATTTTTTACGGAATCTGCGATGGAGGCCCCTAACGGAGGCTGCAACCTAAATGTGAACACACACTTACAGATATAGCGCAATAAATGAATGGTTTACCTCATCGGTGAGTAAGGTGGCAATGGCTCTACCAATTTCATGATAAGCTTTTGCTTTTCTTCTTGGACCCAGAAGAATAAAAATAAATCTGCAAAAATAAACACTAGTTGAGAATACTTTGATGCTGGAATATAATGTTTATATTATACTTAATGGATATATTTTGTAGGTACATATTTATAAATCCACACACACCTGACAAGTATGTATCACATTGTTTAGCAAAGGAAAGATGAAATAGAAGAAAACATATATAATATACAGGTTTTCAAGAAGTGGTGTTTGATGGACTAGTAGACTTGTTGATCCTCAGATGTTTCGATTTTTGTGGCCCCCTTCATATATATATATATATATATATATATATATATATATATCTCTCTCTGACTTGGAGGGTCACCGCTGGCAGACCGTATTTTACTGTGGCCTCTTCTTGTAACCACAGAAGACAGCTGCAATGGAGCCTATAACATTGAACCAATAAGTGAGTGTTGGTGGATCATGTCAAATCTGACCCTACAGTACATCTTTTAGTAATTGATTTCATAACATAGTAATGTTGAAAAAAATACATTAAAATACAGGTAGTTGCCAATTGCCTCATATTAGGGGAAATATGTCCATTATAACTCCAATTTGGATAAATGCCTGGATCGCATCTCAACAATATACTACAGATATAGTAAAGATAAGTTATTATATAATAAAGGTACAATTAAAGAGTGCTTCATAGAGACATATCAAAAGTTTGGATCGGTGGGGGTCAGGGTGCTGAGACACACCATTGCTGAAACGAAGGTGCAGAAGTGCTCAGCTGAGCAATTTGCACCTTTGGCTGTGATCAGCACTTCCTGTCATGCTGAAGACAGCTCTTATACAACGTCTATGGGAGCCATCCTGGAGCTGATGAGAAGCGCTGATCACAGCAGAAGGTGCTCAGCGCTTCTGCACCTTCGTTTCAGTGACAGTGGTGGTCTTAGCACCTGGACCCCCACCGATCCAAACTTTCCATATATCTCTATAACATATCAAAAGTTTGAAAGTGCAGTTACAGTTATATAACAATGCATAACTTTTTCAATAAAAGTTCATCCCTTTATTTTACTCCTTAAATGTATTGTAATATTTTTATTGGCAGATGCCTGCCGGGGTTCATCCATACAGATACATGGATGTAAAAGCAACAAGCAATGGCTTTTGACAAGCCCTCCAAAAATTTACCCTTTTTATTGGCAGATGCCTGCCGGCGTTCATCCATACATGGATGTAAAAGCAACAAGCAATGGCTTTTCACAAGCCCTCCAAAAATGTACCCTTTTTATTGGCAGATGCCTGCCGGGGTTCATCCATACATAGATGTAATGTAAAAGCAACAAGCAATGGCTTTTGACAAGCCCTCCAAAAATGTACCCTTTTTATTGGCAGATACCTGCCGGGGTTCATCCATACATTGATGTAAAAGCAACAAGCAATGGCTTTTCACAAGCCCTCCAGGCCTGCTTGTAGCAGACGGCAGTGGAGGTGTATTGGTGGTAGTAGAGGTAGCCAACGGACAGCAAGGGTGGTGGTAGTAGTAGTAGTAGCAGCACATTAAAAGACACTGGACAGTCACAGGACAAAGCCCTGTGGTGAGGCAGGCCTGCTTATAGCAGACGGCAGTGGAGGTGTATTGGTGGTAGTAGAGGTAGCCAACGGACAGCAAGGGTGGTGGTAGTAGTAGTAGCAGCACATTAAAAGACACTGGACAGTCACAGGACAAAGCCCTGTGGTGGGGCAGGCCTGCCTGTAGCAGACGGCACTGGGGGTGGATTGGTGGTAGTAGAGGTAGCCAACGGACAGCAAGGGTGGTGGTAGTAGTAGTAGCAGCACATTAAAACAGACTGGACAGTCACAGACAAAGCCCTGTGGTGGGGCACGCCTGCTTGTAGCAGACGGCAGTGGAGGTGTATTGGTGGTAGTAGAAGTAGCCAACGGATAGCAAGGGTGGTGGTAGTAGTAGTAGTAGCACCACATTAAAAGACACTGGACAGTCACAGGACAAAGCCCTGTGGTGGGGAAGGCCTGCTTGTAGCAGACGGCACTGGGGGTGGATTGGTGGTAGTAGAGGTAGCCAACGGACAGCAAGGGTGGTGGTAGTAGTAGTAGTAGCAGCACATTAAAAGACACTGGACAGTCACAGGACAAAGCCCTGTGGTGGGGCAGGCCTGCTTGTAGCAGACGGCAGTGGAGGTGTATTGGTGGTAGTAGAGGTAGCCAACGGATAGCAAGGGTGGTGGTAGTAGTAGTAGCAGCACATTAAAACAGACTGGACAGTCACAGACAAAGCCCTGTGGTGGGGCTGGCCTCAGGCCTGCTTGTAGCAGACGGCAGTGGAGGTGTATTGGTGGTAGTAGAGGTAGCCAACGGACAGCAAGGGTGGTGGTAGTAGTAGCAGAACATTAAAACAGACTGGACAGTTACAGGACAAAGCCCTGTGGTGGGGCAGGCCTGCTTGTAGCAGACGGCAGTGGAGGTGTATTGGTGGTAGTAGAGGTAGCCAACGGACAGCAAGGGTGGTGGTAGTAGTAGTAGCAGCACATTAAAAGAGACTGGACAGTCACAGGACAAAGCCCTGTGGTGGGGCAGGCCTGCTTGTAGCAGACGGCAGTGGAGGTGTATTGGTGGTAGTAGAGGTAGCCAACGGACAGCAAGGGTGGTAGTAGTAGTAGCAGCACATTAAAACAGACTGGACAGTTACAGGACAAAGCCCTGTGGTGGGGCAGGCCTGCTTGTAGCAGACGGCAGTGGAGGTGTATTGGTGGTAGTAGAGGTAGCCAACGGACAGCAAGGGTGGTGGTAGTAGTAGTAGCAGCACATTAAAAGACACTGGACAGTCACAGGACAAAGCCCTGTGGTGGGGCAGGCCTGCTTGTAGCAGACGGCACTGGGGGTGGATTGGTGGTAGAAGTAGTAGCAGCACCAACAGCGGCACATTAAAAAAAGAGTGGACAGGACAGAATCCCGTAGTAGCAGGCGGTAGTAGCAGGCGGCAGCAGCAATGTCAGATCTAATCAGTGGCATCAGGCACAGGGGTTTTAAAATCCTCACCGATCCACGCTTGATTCATTTTCAGAAACGTGAGATTTTCCAAGCTGTTGGCGGACAATCTTGTTCACTTAGGGGTGACGAAGCCCCCTGTCGCGCTGAATACCCTCTCTGACGCTGACGGAGAAAGGGCACAGTCCAGGTACGAGTGAACCTGGTTGTTTAGGTGCTGGTGATGGTGAACATCCCTTTGGTGACTATGATGTGTGTCAGGTCGGGGTATTGGATGTAAAAATGTTGTCATCATATTTTCCAAACTGAATTGGCTGCTGCTGCTGCTGCCGCTGCTGCTGCCGCCTATTGCAAAGGTAGCTCTGCCAGAGGCGGTGGAACGATGAGACAGTGGGGAGCGGAGAGTGGCCCCCCGGTCAGACATGCTTGCAGCAGGTATTTGCCGTTTGAAAGCCGTGACAAGCTGGCTGCATAGCTTCTCTCGATAATAAGCCAATTTTGCCTCCCTTTCGGAAGGCGCAAAAAACTCCCCCATTTGGCTTTATACCGGGTTCTAAAAGTGTGGCTATCCAGTACTCATCTCTTTGCTTCATGCTAACAATACGACAGTCAGCGCGCAAGTAACAAAGCATACAGCTCGCCATTCTGGCCAGCGTTTCACAGGGCCCGGTTGGTTCCATCTCCGCCCCATACTGCCATGGTTGTACATCATCAAGGTCGTCGTCAGACTCGTCATCATCACTGTCATGTTGTGCGGCTGCCTCGTCCCCTATCCCTTCCTGTGATTCCATCTCCAAATCCAGCTCCTCTTCAGGTCCTGTTTCCTCATCCTCCTCCTCCTCCTCCTCCTCCTCAACATCCATAGCCAGATGTGATCCTTCCTCCCTCCTTTGCTGAATCATCGCTGTGAGCGTTTGCTCCAGAATGAATATTAGCGGCATAACATCGTTCATTCCGCTAGCGTCACTGCTCACAAATCGTGTGGCCTCTTCAAAGGGCCTCAAAACGCGACATGCGTCTCTAACCAGCTGCCAGTGCCTGAGCTCGAAATTACACTGGCTCCAAACGCTGCCCGTCTGCTGCATCAGGAAATCATTCACGGCTTTCCGCTGTTCGTACAGGCGGTCCAACATGTGCAGGGTGGAATACCAGCGTGTTGGAACGTCGCAAATCAGGCTGTGTTCTGGGAGATTGTTTTGACGCTGCAAGTCCAGGAGGGCATGCTTAAATGCATACGAACGTCTAAGGAGAACGCAAACCCTCCTGGACATGGCCAGCACACCCTTCAAACCAACATATGATTTAAGAAGCGTGTTATGACCAGATTGATCACATGTGCCATGCAAGGAGCGTGTGTCAGGTGACCTAGACGCAGTGCAGCCACAACGTTCTTCCCGTTATCAGAGACAACATTGCCCAGTGTGAGTTTCAGAGGAGACAGCCAGCGTGCGATTTCCTCCTTGATGCACAAGTAGCTCCTGCCCTGTGTGGCTTTTCTCGCCCAGGCTCAGCAGGTGTAAGACAGCGTTGTGGTGCTTCACCTTGCACCTATGAAAAGAGGAGGGAGGAGGAGTGGAAGATACGCTGTGTCCTGTCGGGGACAGGAAGACCTCCATTGAGGAGGGCAAGGAGGAGGAGGAGGAGGAGGATGGTAGGCGCCTGGTGTCCGGAGTTGAACCAGAAAGATACAAGCGTGGAGGTGGTAATGCCTGGCATTGCTGCGGTCAGGGGCGTAACTAGGAAAGACTGGGCTCCATAGCAAACTTTTGACTGGGGCCCCCTCTCCCCTGGGTGTCACACAACCCCCCCTTGTAGATAGTGCCTTTTTTACAGCCCCCCCTGTAGATAACGCCATACAGCCCCCCCTCTGTAGATAGCGCCATACATCCCCCTGTAGAGAACGCCATACAGCCCCCCTGTAGATAACGCCATACAGCCCCCCTGTAGATAACGCCATACAGCCCCCCTGCAGAGAACGCCATACAGCCCCCCCTGTAGAGAACGCCATACAGCCCCCCTGTAGGGAACGCCATACATCCCCCCCTGTAGAGAACGCCATACAGCCCCCCCTGTAGGGAACGCCATACAGCTCCCCCCCTGTAGGGAACGCCATACAGCCACCCCCCCCCCTGTAGGGAACGCCTTGTAGGGAGCACCATACAGCGTCCCCCCTCCCAAAAAATTGCGACCTACAGTGTTTCCTACAAAATACATGTATCCCCTCTCCACAGGATCTCCACAGGATAGGGGATACATGAGTGATCGCTGGCAGCGATAGGGAGAACGGGGGACTGAAAGTCCCCTGAACTTCTCCATGACAAACCTCTGACTTACGGCGTCTGCGCAGCTCAATAAAAATGAAAGGAGCGCGGGTCACACATGCGCACAAGCACGACCGGCGCTCCATTCATTTCTACGGAGCTGCCGACACAGACCCCGGAAGTCCGAGGTTTGTGATGGAGAACTTCAGGGGATTTTCAGTCCCCCGTTCTCCCTATCAATGCCAGCGATCACACATGTATCCCCTATCCCGTGGAGAGGGGATACATGTCTTTTGCTCTATTTTGCGCCTTCAGGACAAGACACCGTTTAGCCATTTTTTAGCACGTGTTAGTTAAATGGCTATAACTTTTTTATTTGTTGGGCTAAACACGTGATTTTTACGACGTTTTTTCCCTAGACAATGCAGGTTTCATTTTTTATCGTTTTTATACACACCATTTTTGCTATTTTAGAATTTTTATTCATAAAGTTTGAAAATAATAGTAAAAAAATAAGCTTTTTTACATTTCAGCTATTTTTTTTTGGTAATAACATAGTTTTACCCTAAAATAGACCTTTTATTTGTGATCGGCATTGTCTACCGTAAATTTTTATATATTACATGTCTATATTAGGGTAATTGGGTCAGCGCTAGCGTTACAACAATGATTGGCGGGGGGGGGGGAACGTTTTTTTTTTGGGGTGGGTATTTTATGTGTGTCTATTATTTAAATTTTTTTTGCACTTTACTTTATTCTTTTTTTATTACTATGGTTTGTCCCCCAAAGGTCAAAGAAGACCTTTGGGGAACTTTATATATTTTTTTCTTTCTTTTACACCATGTTTTTCCACTGTAACTGGAGCTGCACAGCAGCCCCAGTTACAGGGGAAATCAGCCCTCTCATAGTGACGATTGTCACTAATAGGGCTGTGCTGGGTCTAGTAAGACCCAGCAGCAGTCTGCCACTAACGGCACCCGGCGATCATTTGACCAGTCACATGATCACCGGGAGGAATAGAGATAGTGCCGTTGCTGCTGTCTCTATTCCTGTACACAGCATTCATTGAGCGCTGTGTACAAGTGATCAGAGAAGACAGAAGCAGTGAAAGCTGCTTCTATCCTCTCCTCAGGGTCCCCGGCAGTCACTGACAGCCGGAGACGCGACATTCAGCTGCCCGATCGCGCGGGCAGCAAGTTAAAACCCGAGCCGTAGAAAGTCTATGGCTCGGGTTTTAAGGACCCTGACCGCTGGCCGTAAAAATACAGCCAGCGGTCGGGAACCAGTTAATGGCAGAGCGGGGAGATACCTCCCTGCTCTGCCATAGTGTTCAGTGGTGTCCCGCTGTAGCAGCCATAGCGGCCCCGTAGCAGCCGCTACTGCTGCTACGGCGGTAGTTACGCCACTGGCTGCGGTGGTGCATCGGACTGCAAAATATTGACCCAGTGGGCCGTGAAAGACATGTACTGTCCCTGCCCATAGTTGCTGCTCCACGTGTCGACGGTGGCATGTACCCTGCTGCACACGGATAATTGCAAGGACTGGCCCACCTTTTCCTCCACGTGCTTGTGCAAGGCAGGGACAGCTGTTTTGGAGAAGTAATGGCGGCTAGGTATTCGCCACCTAGGCTGAGCACACGCCATCAATTGCTTGAAGCCGGCGGAGTCGACCAGGTGGTACGGCAGCGACTGCACCACCAACAACTTAGCCAGGTGTGAATTAAGCCGCACGACAAGTGGATGACTGGGTATGTATTGTTGCTTATTGGACAACTATTCCGTAATGGATAACTGACGGGACGTAGGAGGAGCACTAGATGACCGTGATGATGAGGACAACGAGATGGTGGATAAGCCTGGCTACTACTTAGATGACAGGGACTTGGAGCAGCAGCAGCAGCAGCAGCGGCAGAGGGGTCTTCATTAGATGTACATGATGGTGGGGCATGTCGATTGTTCCACATGGCCTTGTGATGCCGCTCCATGTGTTTACGTAGAGCGGTAGTTCCTACATTGCTGCCCTGCCCACGCCTTACTTTCTGCTTGCAGATACGGTACTGTGCCATGTTTTCGTCCTCCGGGAAGGTACAGAAAAATTGCCACACGGCAGAGTACCGTAAAGAGGTAGTACCACATCCACCACCACCACCCGAGCTTGCCCCTTGTCTGGCAGGCTTTTTTCGGGAGCCTACACCAGTAGCAGCAGTGTCGCCGTCACCGGCTCCTGAGCTGACTCTACCGCTGCAACGTTTTGCAGATTTACTTCTGCCCCTACCTCGGCTTGGCTGTTTATCACTGCCAGTGCCGCCACTACTACCCTCCTCCTCTGACGCCGTCATCACCTCGTCACCTGGTTCCCACATCCTGTCTAAAACAACATCATCATCATAGCCCTCCTCATCATCCCCGCCACTTCTGTCACTGTGTTGTGAATGTGATGTGACATCATGGCGGGCTCCATGCCCCCCCCTCATTACTGCGTCTGCCACCACGGCTACCACCAACACCCCCACTACCACAGCTATGCGTCTCGGACACCGCTTCCACCTCCACCGCCGCAACACACTCCATTGGCTGACTCGCGGAAAACAAATCATCATCACTATGTTGTTCAGTATCTTCCTTCGGACCCGAGGAGATGTCTCTTAGGACTCTCAGGAAAGATGGCTTCCCGCTAGGAAGGGGAGTGAAGACATAGATGATGGAATGGAAACGCTAGAAATACCCATATTACTTCTGTCACTGTGCGAAGGAACTGTAGAGGATCTGGAATCCAACGACGAAACCTGGCTTGAAGCCAGATCGTCAGAGTCTTCCTGCTGAGATGACCGCGAGCCAGCCAACCAGTCCACAATGGCCGTATTGTCTAAACTAACCCGCCCACCGGAGGAGATGGACAAGTCTGGCTTGCTAATACTGCTACTACTACCAGCAGGCACATGGCTGCTGCTACTAGTAGAACTGGGCACATGTCTTGTGCCAAAAATGCTGGTACTGGGTCTGGCACCAAAGATCCAACATTTGGACTGGAAGAGGACATGGCATGGGTGTTTTTTCCTCTACCCCATCCTTTCACAACCTTTTTTTTACTGGACATTTCACTGCTGGAGTGCAGCAAGTTGAATCAAAACCCCTTCCCCTACTAGAGGAATGAGGCCCTTATAAAATATTATTCGGACTGGCGGAAAATCAGTGACTCATAAGGTGCTAGTCAGTCAGGGAATGCTGGGCGTTGTAGTACTACAAAGGCTGCCTGTATTGCAAGTTGGATGTTAACCCATGCAACGGGGATGAGCCCCTTCTAAAAGCTTATTCACACACTGGCTTGGCAAATGGCAATGAATGAGAATTTCTATCAGCCACTGTGCACTCAGGGAATGCTGGGCGTTGTAGTACTACAAAGGCTGCCTGTATTGCAAGTTGGATGTTAACCCATGCAATGGGGATGAGCCCCTTTTAAAAGCTTATTCACACACTGGCTTGGCAAATGCCAATGAATGAGAATTTCTATCAGCCACTGTGCACTCAGGGAATGCTGGGCATTGTAGTACTACAAAGGCTGCCTGTATTGCAAGTTCGATGTTAACCCATGCAACGGGGATGAGCCCCTTCTAAAAGCTTATTCACACACTGGCCTGGCAAATGGCAATGAATGAGAATTTCTATCAGCCACGGTGCACTCAGGGAATGCTGGGCGTTGTAGTACTACAGCTGCCTGCCTGGATTGCAAGTTGGATGTTAACCCATGCAACGGGGATGAGCCCCTTCTAAAAGCTTATTCACACACTGGCTTGGCAAATGGCAATGAATGAGAATTTCTATCAGCCACGGTGCACTCAGGGAATGCTGGGCATTGTAGTACTACAGCTGCCTGCCTGGATTGCAAGTTGGATGTTAACCCATGCAACGGGGATGAGCCCCTTATAAAAGCTTACTCACACACTGGATTGGCAAATGGCAATGAAGAATGGCAAATGGAAAATGGAGAATTTGTATTGCAATTTGGATGTTGAGAGTAGAGTAGACTCCTGCTGTAGTGGATGAGCCCCTGCGATTGCTGGATTCCTGGCTTTTAGATTCCTAAAGCTTTCCATTACTGCACAGAGATGCTATCCCTACAGCTCCTGTCTCTAAATTGGCCGCTGAGCTCCGTGCATAGACTTTTATTGCAGGCTTGAGCCCGCCCCTATGCTGCCTCCCGATTGGCTGGGAGAGCCGTTTGCAAGGCATTATGGGGTAGCCTGATGTCAGGTGATATTTTGAAATCCTCCATTTTAGATCTAACATGTGGCTGGCGCCAAAATGTAGCCGGGTTCGGTCAAAACGGGTTCGGCCGAACCCGGTGAAGTTTGGATTCGCCGTGAGCCGAACTTTTCACGATGTTCGGACCGAAACCGGGTTCGGTTGTCCCGGTTCGCTCATCTCTAGTCTTGGCATTGGGTAGTTTCTTAAGGGGCACAAAGTGGCACATCTTACTGAAGCGTTCTACTACAACCCACACCACCGACTTGCCTTGGGATGGAGGCAGATCGGTGATAAAATCCATAGAGATATGGGTCCAAGGTCTCTGGGGAATGGGCAAAGAACATAGTAAGCCCGCTGGTCGGGACCTGGGAGTCTTGGACCTAGCACAAATTTCACAAGCGGCGACGTAGGCCTTAACATCTTTAAGCAACCCAGACCACCAATAGGTTCTAGAAATTAGGTGCTTGGTACCCAGGATGCCTGGATGGCCAGATAGTGCAGAGTCATGATTCTCACTGAGTACCCTTAGCCGGAATTGCAGGGGAGCAAACAGCTTATTCTCAGGAAGGTTCTCAGGAGCTGAACCTTGATCAGCCGCAATTTTGGAGACTAAGTCAGAATCAACAGAGGATATGATTACCCCTGGGGGCAAAACACAAGCAGGATCCTCCTCCGGAGGAGGGCTGGCCATGAAGCTACGCGACAGCGCATCTGCTTTAATATTTTTAGACCCAGCCCTATAGGTGACCACAAAGTTGAATCTAGTAAAAAACAACACCCATCGAGCTTGTCTCTGGTTTTGCCTCCGGGCAGATTCTAGGAAAACCAGATTCTTGTGGTCGGTAAGGACCGTTACCTGGTGCCTAGCCCCCTCCAGGAAGTGGCGCCACTCTTCAAATGCCCATTTAATGGCTAAGAGTTCGCGGTTGCCAACGTCATAGTTACTCTCCGTGGTGGAGAACTTCCTGGAGAAGTAGGCACAGGGACGGAGATAAGTGAGAGACCTAGTACCCTGGGACAAGACAGCACCCACTCCCACCTCAGAGGCGTCAACCTCCACGATGAATGGCTCCATCTAGTTAGGCTGAATCAGCACTGGGGCAGAGATAAAGCACCTCTTAAGGACCTCAAAAGCCTGGACCACCTCCGGAGGCCAGTGGAGGAGATCGGCACCTTTGCGAGTAAGGTCCGTAAGAGGCTTAGCGATGACCGAGAAGTTAGCAATAAATCTCCTATAATAATTAACATACCCCAAGAAGCACTGTAAAGCCTTCAGGGAGGCAGGTCGGACCCTTTCAGCCACAGCCTGAACCCTGGCAGGGTCCATGCAGAATTCGTTAGGAGTGAGGATTTGACCCAAAAATGGTATCTCCTGCACCCCAAACACACATACTTCGGTTTTAGCAAAGAGTTTGTTTTCCCGAAGGGCCTGGAGCACCTTCCTGACATGTTCAATGTGGGAGGACCAGTCCTTGGAAAACACACGTATATCATCAAGGTGTGCTACAAGAAATACCCCCAGGTAGTCTTCCAGAATTTCATAAATGAGATTTTAAGAGACCGCGGGAGCGTTACACAACCCAAAGGGCATGACGAGGTATTCGAAATGACCTTCGGGCGTGTTAAACGCAGTCTTCCACTCATCCCCTTCTCTGATTCGGATAAGGTTGTAAGCCCCCCAGAAGATCAAACATAGAGAACCATTGGGCCCCCTGAACCTGATTGAAGAGATCAGAGGAAGGTGATATTGGTTCCTTACAGTGACCTTATTCAAGTTTCGGTAATCGATGCACAGCCTAAGACCACCACCCTTCTTCCCTACGAAGAAGAAGCCAGCACATACCGGAGAAGTAGAGGGGCGAATGTAACCCTTGGCCAGGCTTTCCTGGATATATTCTCTCATGGCTTCACGTTCGGGACAAGAGAGATTAAATATCCTACCTTTAGGGAGCTTAGCTCCTGGTACCAAATCGATTGCGCAATCGTACTCTCTATGAGGAGGTAACTCTTCGGAAGCTTTTTTAGAAAAAACATCAGCGAAATCCTGAATAAACTCAGGTAGAGTGTTTACCTCCTCAGCGAGAGAAAGCAAATTAATAGAAAAGCAGGACGTCATGCATTCATTACCCCATTTAGTAAGATCCCCAGTATTCCAGTTAAACGTGGGATTATGCATCTGCAACCAAGGAAGGCCTAAAACCAAATCAGACGATAATCCCTGCATCACCAACACCGAACACTGCTCCAAGTGAATGGAGCCCACAATGAGTTCAAAAACAGGGGTATGCTGCGTAAAATAACCATTAGCAAGTGGAGTGGAGTCGATACCCACTACCGGCACAGGTTTAGGCAAATCAATCAATGGCATAACTAGAGACATAGCAAATTCCACAGACATAATATTAGCAGAAGACCCTGAATCCACGAAGGCACTGCCGGTGGCAGACCTACCATAAAAAGAGACCTGAAAGGGAAGCAAGATCCTATTAGGTTTCATGTATACGGGAAATACCTGTGCGCCCAAGCGACCTCTCCGATGGTCACTTAGGCGCGGAAGTTTTCCGGCTGCTTATTCTTAAGCCTAGGACAGTCGTTCACTTGATGCTTGTCATCCCCACAGTAGAAGCCATTTTTCCTGCGGAACTCTCTACGTTGTTGGGGAGACACGGAGGCCCCAAGTTGCATTGGTTCATCCGAGTTTTCCGTGGAAGAACAAAGCAACGGAACCTCGGGAGCCATCATAGAGGAGCCAGAGGAGAAGGCACAAAAACGTTCAAGTCGTCGTTCCCTGAGACGTCGGTCAAGACGTACCGCTAAAGCGGTACTCCTCAACGGGTCTCTTACCCTGACGTAAGGTCACCAGCTGACTCTCGGCAAAGGCAGTCTTGTCAGTCTCGTCATAGTTGAGTCCGAGAGCCGAAAAAAAAAGGTCAACAGAAGAGAGTTCAGGGGCGTCAGGGGCCAAGGAGAAGGCCCATTCCTGGGGGCCATCCTGGAGCCGGGACATAATTATACCCACTCGTTGGCTCTCAGAACCTGAGGAGTAGGGCCTTAAACGGAAATAGAGCCTACAACTTTCCCGAAAGGAGAAAAAAGTCTTCCGGTCCCCTGAGAACCGGTCAGGCAACTTGAGGTGGGGTTCAAGAGGTGAGGTGGAGGGCACTACCTGGGTAGCATCATGCTGGTTGCACCTCTGAGCCAGGTCTTGGACCTGTAGGGAGAGACCCTGCATTTGCTCAGCCAGGGCCTCAAGGGGGTCCATAGTATTTCAGGGACCAGGGTAGAAAAGGTATATGGGCCTGTGATTATGTAATGTCAGGATAGGGAGACAGACAGGTGAACCCTAATCTACCCGCCACTCAGTCCCTGCCTACTTGCACAGCCCGCCCTAGGCGACGGCGTACAACTGGGCGACGGTCCCTACGCTCAATATGTGCACGACAGACAAACAAAACAAGGGTACACAGAAGCAAGGGAAATGGGGCAGTTGCCCACGGCAACACCGTGAGCAACGGAGTAGTGGACGAGCCGAGTCAAACCAGGAGTGTATGTGGTACGAACCGTCTGGCCAGGCTGCGATAGGCTCTCCCACTCCTCAGCCTACAAGCCTGAGTGGTAGCAGATCGAGTCACTCTAGCAGACCTAGGAACAGATGCAGGCTGATTAACCACGGACGTCGACACAGAAGCTGTGTCAGGCAAATCCTTTACAGAAGATTTGAGGAAGCCAACATCCACAGAAGATCTGTGGTTATTTCTCCAAGGTGTTTGGAATAACATCACTTTTGAGTTAACTTCAAAAACTGTGTGCAAGTGTACCTAGAAGATTTGATGCTGTTTTAAAGGCAAAAGGAGGTCACACCAAATATTGATTTGATTTCTCTTTTGATGCTTCGCTATGCATTTTGTTAATGACAAAAAAATATTAACGCTCCTTTTTTTTTTTTTTTTTCTAAAGCATTTCTACTTTGAAGCATATTTCCACAACTGCCTAAAACTTTTGCACAGTACGGTATATAAGAGCTTTGTTTCTCGCATTTGCCTCATGCTTGTATCATGCTCACCACATTTGGAAAAATGGGCATGGTTCAGAAAAAGTAGCAGGGCTACCACTACCCAACAAATTTATTATAATATACAACAGAAAACTGGTGTAAATTAAAGAGGAAATCTCACTCTGTGGAGCGTAGAAAGGCAGGAGCCTGTGCTGGGCCCAGTGCCTTGCCCCCTATAATCAGACTACTCCCTTACCTCTCTTTCTATCAGTTTATTAAAAAAAAAAATTATGTATGCTCACCTAACCGCTCCTATTCAATTCTCCCCTCTGGTTCCCCTCAGGTTTTCACTGCAGACCGCAGCTCATATAAGGTACTGATGCCGGGAAGCATCAGATCATTGTATGTGACACAGCACTCAGAATGTTGAGTGCTGCGTCACATATAAGGCTCCAACACTGCTCAGCGTCAAGAACTTGTATGAGTCACGGCATGCTGTGGAACGAAGAGGAGCGGTAAGTACACATGTTTTTAAATTCATGTTAAATGTGGGGGAAGGATGGCACACAGCCATGTTTGTTATGCCACAATTGTTGAGTGTGGCCAGCTGAAAGATGCGATACATTTATTAAGAGACGTTCACCTTACCATTAGGAAACCACAGATATTACCTAGTAGGAAGAGCCACTTCTGTCAAAGTGCCAAGTACAGCTGCATCCTTTAGTCGAATGAAAGCAACAAATGGCCGAGCCAAAAAGTCTACCTCACCAATGAGAATATTTGCTGCTTCAGTTTCTTTAGGGATCTTCTTTCTGAATTTATTTTTTAACTGAAAGATAAAATACATCAAAGTAAACATAACAAAATATAAAACTAGCAAGGCTTAAAATTCAATATAAGGCTTCGTTCACATCTGCGTCGGGCTTCCGTTCATGGGTTCTGTCTGACCTTTCTTTTCAATGGTAATGCTTCCGTTGCAAATGGTTTCAGTTTGTCTCTGTTGCATAAGGTTTACGTTTTTTTGGGTGGAATCAATAGCGCAGTCAACTACGCCATTAATTACACCAAAGAAACAGAAACCTTACGGAACAGAGACAAACAGAAACCGTTTACAATGGAAGCATTACCATTGAAATCAATAGTAATGCTAACAGAAAGCTATGGTTTCCGTTTGGTTTCCGTTCATGGATTCCCCTGACGGACAGGTCTGACGGAACGCATTAACGAAAGCTCGATGCAGATGTGAACGAAGCCTTAACTGTACTGTGATTTGGTTTTTAACAATTTTAACACTTTAATGCTTAATAATAAAATAGCACTGGCAATCTTCAGGACCTGTTACCATTCTTGAAATGTCCATTTTAGTAAATACGTGTATTCTCCATAATATAACAATTCCAGAATATATTTTCTTAGAACTCTTTGTTATGCCATTCCTCTATTATTGCTCCAGAAATGTATGAATACATTGACAACTGAGTGTCATACTCTAACAGCACTGATAGGACATTGTCAGTTTGTGAATATTTCTAGTAGGACTAATCGAGGAATGGCACAACGTAGAGTCCTGAGAAAAGATTATTTACTAAACAGAAAAATCAGGAGAGGTGACAGGTCCTATTTATAATAAGAATATCTATAAAACATAAACTTTTTGAAGCAGTGCATTTTATATCTATAGCTGACATCAACACTGAAATAAGAATGGGGAAGTAGGCAGAACCTCTACAGAACCTCAGTTGTTAAACATACATGCAAGGTTCAGAAATACATTTAGAAATATGGCATTCCTGCTGAATGCCATATTTATGAAGCCCTTATGTCACTTTTCCAACATATATGTATGTGTCAGAAAAGTGGGCAATGCTTCAGAGTCATGCCGAGTGCATCTAATTTATGAGTATTTTCCACCAGAAAAGTGGTGAAAAATAATACCAACTCCAACGTGTGCTCTGTTGATAAATCTAGTACATACTGCATAGGAGAAAAATACTGATGCACTGCTCACATATTGAAATCTGATAACAGGAACCCAAGAAAAATCAAAATGAATTATTGTTTGGGAAAGGACAATAATTGCACAGTAGAAATGCTAAAAAAAAATTTTTTAACATACTCTGAGGCATAATATAACTCAAATTCATGAATAAAAATAAGTAATGCTATCTATATTCAAAGTACCACAATATTAAACAGTCTGTAGGTGTGTAGAATTATGGTACTGAATAATGTTTTCTGTTAAGTATGGTAGGATTATTGGAAAGTGTGGTATAAAAACATAAGCAAACTTTCCCATTACCTGTTCTCGTGAAGGTTTTTCAGGGAGTTCCAGAAGTGTACTGTTTGGACAGGTCTTCTTGCCTGCAATATAAAAATATGTTCTCAAATACAGCTTATAAGAATGTAAATGAACCACAAAAATGTAATAGGTACACTAAATTTCTTATCATTGGATTTGCAAAGGAAGGTAAACCATAACCCAGTTCAGAAGTCGTCATTTTAAGTTCCTAGACCTTGATGCAAAAATCTGCAACAAGGGCCTCCAACTTTACATATAATTTACAGTACTGGTATATTTCTATATAGCAGTAGAACCATTAGACAAGTTCTCAAATGCAACAATATGCACCTCATATACTGTACATATGCATCTGAACATGCTGTGATGTCACTGCATAGGAATAATTCTTACAGTTCAAGGGGTATTTTAGTTTCAGCAAATAGAGGTTATTCTTTGTATTATGAAAACTTTTACTACAATTTTCTAATATATTATCTGTATAATTTTTTTCCATTAATTTTACACCTGGATGCGGCAGGGTAACCTCATTCTCTACATTGGGGCGGGTCCGTATCTATCAGAAATGTAAAGCATATAATATGATGTCACAGTACAGGCAGTGGCGTAACTACCGCTATAGCAGCTGTAGCGGCTGCTACGGGGCCCGCGGCATGGGGGGCCTATGTCGCCCGCCGGCATGGGCCCCCACCATGGCCGGAGGCTCCGCTAGCAGCCGCTATGGCTGCTACAGCGGGACGCCACTGAACACTATGGCAGAGCAGGGAGGTATCTCCCCGCTCTACCATTAAACAAAAGACATGTATCCCCTATCCACAGGACAAGGGATACATGTGTGATCGCTGGCAGCGATAGGGAGAACGGGTGACTGAAAGTCCCCTGAAGTTCTCCATCACAAACCTCGGACTTCCGGGGTCTGTGTCGGCAGATCCGTAGAAATGAATGGAGCGCCGGTCGCGCTTGTGCGCATGCGTGACCAGCGTTCCTTTCATTTTTAGTGAGCTGCGCAGACGCCGGAAGTCAGAGGTTAGTCATGGAGAACTTGGGGGACTTTCGGTCCCCCGGTCTCCTTATCGCTGCCAGCGATCACACATGTATCCCCTATCCTGTGGATAGGGAATACATGTCTTTTGTAGGACACGCTGTAGGTCGCATTTTTTTGTGAGGGGGGACGCTGTATGGCGTTCCCTACAGGGGGGGGGGCGCTGTATTGCGTTCCCTACAGGGGGGCGCTGTATGGCGTTCCCTACAGGGGGGCTGTATGGTGTTCTCTACAGGGGGGGCTGTATGGCGTTACCTACAGGGGGGCTGTATGGCGTTCTCTACAGGGGGGCTGTATGGCGTTCTGTACAGGGGGGGCTGTATGGCGTTCTGTACAGGGTGGGCTGTATGGCGTTCTCTACAGGGGGGGCTGTATGGCATTCTCTACAGGGGGGGCTGTATGGCGTTCTCTACAGGGGGGTTGTATGGCGTTATCTACAGGGGGGCTGTCAAAAAGGCACTATCTACAAAGGGGGGTTGAGTGACACCCAGGGGAGGGGGGGGGCCCCAGTCAAAAGTTTGCTATGGGGCCCAGTCTTTCCTAGTTACGCCCCTGAGTACAGGGATGATGCACACTATGTTCATGGGCACATTGTATCACTTAATAGGGATAATGTGCAAATTAATGTAATAAAACAGTAATAACAAACATGCTGATGTCACAGTACATGGATAATAAACACTCTGAAGTTATAGGAAAGATTTTTGCACACAGTAATTTCACTGTATATAAATAATGTGCACAGTGGTATGAGAGAACAGGACTTAGTTTGGCAGAACAGGGATAATAGTTATTTCACATCTAATGGCAAAGAAACACAGTTGTCTGTTATTCCCTCAAGGGTCTAAGGTTTCCAACTTTGTTGCGGCCAAACTCTAGCTCCCTAAGGGGTAACGATACCTCTCCTATGTGGTTCAGATCATCTCACTCGATTTACCTGCCTAGCCTATGTGTGTAGGGCTGCAAATATTTATTGTGGACTGTGACAAGGGCATGTTTTGATATCTCAGTTGCATGGGATACAATTAACATGCCAGGAGAGATAAAGAAATATAGGACTTGTAGACCAGCCACTGCTTGAAAGCCAAGGGCCAATTCTAGATGTGCACTGAAAGTTGACCTGTCATGTCCCAAAAAAGTTTAATTGCCACCATACCTGGATTCCTGCCTTCCCCCATGATTTTAATCTCTCTATGTGCCTTTGTTCCCCAGCAATCAGTCCCGTTCATTTCGGCAGCCTATATGCTACTTCATGAATAAACTGACAACTGGATTGTCTCCACCACCCAGCATCAACGGGGCGTGAACCTAATCTCCTTGTCAGAGCGGCGTACACAGGGGGGAGGAGGTTTACAGGGTTAAAGGAACACTAAACATATATACACAATGTTCACCATCCCAAAAATGTAACAGATCACCCCAATTAACCCCTGTGTTCTCTGCAGGATTGGATGCTAATTTTGCCACAAGTCAGCTTGGGGAATTTCTGATCTGGTAGATCTGCCTTAGTCGACTGTTATTGCTATCATTGTTAAGTAAAGGTGTCTAGGAGTAACAGCAGCTCAGCTACAGAACCGTAGATCACAAAAAATGGTGGACGAGACGCATTTTGAAGCGCCTGGAATGTAAAAATTGCCTATCCTCTGATCCTAACTGCCTCTGGAAGCAACTTCAGCACAATAATTGTGCGTTAGGGGCATCATGGAATGGGTTTCCATTGTTGAGCAGCTGCATATAAGCCTAAGATCAGCATGTTACATGCCAAGCGACTTCTGCAGTGGTGTAAAGCATGCTGCCACTGGACTCAGGAGCAGTGTAAACGTGTTCTGTGGAGTGATGAATCACCTTTCACTTTCTGTTAGTCTGATGGACGAATCTAGGCTTTGCGTTTTGCAGATGCCCAGAGAACTCTTCCTAACGAAATGCATATTGTGTACTGTAAAATTTGATGATGGAGGGACATTGGGTCTAGGATTGTTCTTCAGGGTGAAACCCCTTATTTATAGAGAACGGCAATGTTGATGCTACAGCATAGATATAGGTTTATCAGGACATGGTGTGATAGGTTTGGTGGGGAGGAACTCATGTGGCCGGCGCATAGCCTTGAAGGTTGCATGCTAGCAAGACCTGATTCAGCAAAATGTTTTTATTCCTTTCTTATACAGTATATGGTGAAATAATTTGTAGATAGAAGGTGGCACATTATTTTATGTATTTTATGTGCAATTTTGTAATCATTTGTGTGTTACATAGTTACATAGTTACATAGTTAGTACGGCGGAAAAAAGACACATGTCCATCAAGTTCAACCAAGGGACGGGAAAAGGGAAGGAAAAATTTCTACACATAGGACTTAATACTTTTTGGTTCTAGGAAATTATCTAACCCTTTTTTAAAGCCATCTACTGTCCCTGCTGTGACCAGCTCCTGCGATAGCCTATTCCATAGATTCACAGTTCTCACGATAAAGAAGGCTTGTCGCCTCTGCAGGTTGAACCTTTTTTTCTCCAGACGGAGGGAGTGCCCCCTTGTTTTTTGAGAGGGTTTTACAAGGAACAGGATTTCACCATATTTGTTGTATTTGCCATTAATATATTTATATAAGTTAATCATGTCCCCCCTTAGTCGTCTTTTTTCAAGGCTAAATAGGTTTAATTCTTTTAATCTTTCCTCATAACTTAAATTATCCATGCCCCTAATTAGCTTTGTTGCTCTTCTTTGTATTTTTTCCAACTCCAGGGCATCCTTTCTATGAACTGGAGCCCAGAACTGAACTGCATATTCTAGATGAGGCCTCACTAATGCTTTGTAAAGTGGCAATATTACATCCCTGTCCCGTGAGTCCATGCCTCTTTTAATACACGACAATATCCTGCTGGCCTTTGAAGCAGCTGATTGACACTGCATGCTGTTATTGATTTTATGATTTACAAGTACACCCAGATCCTTCTCAACAAGTGAATCCACCAGTGTAGCTCCCCCTAGGACATATGATGCATGCAGCTTGTTGGTACCCAGATGCATAACTTTACATTCATCTGCCAAGTGGACGCCCAAACACTTAGTTTGTTTAAATCTGCCTGCAATTCATGAACATCTTCCATAGACTGAACTATATTACATAGCTTGGTGTCATCTGCAAAAATAGAAATAGTGCTATTAATCCCATCCTCTATATCATTAATAAATAAGTTGAATAATAGTGGTCCCAGCACTGAACCCTGGGGTACACCACTTATTACCGGGGACCATTCAGAGTAGGAATCATTGACCACAACTCTCTGGATACGGTCCTTGAGCCAATTCTCAATCCAATTACAAACTATATTTTCTAAACCTATAGTCCTTAATTTACCCATTAGGCGTCTATGGGGGACAGTGTCAAATGCCTTTGCAAAGTCCAAAAACACTAAATCCACAGCGGCCCCTCTGTCTAGGCTTCTGCTTACCTCTTCATAAAAACAGATTAGGTTAGTTTGACAACTTCTGTCCTTAGTAAAACCGTGCTGGCTGTCACTTATAATACTATTTTTTGTCACATAATCCTGTATATAGTCCCTCAATAGCCCCTCAAACATTTTCCCCACGATGGATGTTAAGCTTACTGGAAAATCGGCACCACATTTGCGCTGCGCCAGTCCCTTGGCACTATACCAGTCACTAGAGATTCTCTGAATATTATGAAAAGGGGGACAGAAATAACTGAACTAAGCTCTTTAAGAATTCTAGGGTGTAACCCATCTGGTCCCGGGGCCTTGTGCACATTTATTTTATTTAATTTAGCTTGGACCATCTCTACATTCATCCAATTCAGTATATCAACTGATATATTAACAGCACTGGCACCGGCTACATCAGCTGCTCTTTCTTCAGTTGTATATACAGAGCTAAAGAACCCATTTAGTAACTCTGCCTTCTCTTGATCCCCTGTGACCAACTCCCCATTACCATTATCTAGGGGTCCTACATGTTCAGACCTTGGCTTTTTAGCATTTATATACTTGAAGAATTTTTGGGGATTTGTTTTACTATCCTTGGCCACCTGCCTTTCATTTTGTATTTTTGCTGATTTTATTATCTTTTTACAGATTTTATTAAGCTCTTTATATTTTACAAAGGCTACAGATGTACCCTCAGATTTGTATTTTTTAAATGCCCTTTTTTTGTCATGTATTGCCCCTTACACAGAAGGTGTAAGCCATGTGGGGTTTAATTTGAGTCGTTTATACTTGTTACCTATAGGAATAAATTTTGCACTATAATAACTCAAAGTAGATTTGAAAATCTCCCATTTATCATTTGTACCATTATTTGACATTAGTTCTTCCCAGGCTTTATCCTGAATTGCAGCCCTCATCCTGGGGAATTTGGCTTTCTTAAAATTAAATGCTTTTGCCCTCCCAGCCTGCGTTTGTTTTTTACAGTATAGGTAAAATGTAACTATATTGTGATCACTGTTACCGAGGTTTTCACGAACATTGACATTCCCAACAAGATCTGCGTTATTAGGAATGACCAGATCCAACAGAGCTTCACCTCTAGTCGGGTCTTCCACAAACTGGCCCATAAAATTTTCCTGCAACAGGTTGAGGAAATGTCTCCCCTTTGCAGTTGAAGCTGAACCATGACACCAATTAATATCCCGGAATTTAAAATCTCCCATTATCACTACAGTACCCGCCTGTGCAGCCCGCTCCATCTGTTTATATTCCATCTCCTCAGTTATATTGGGGGGTCTATAGATTACACCAAAAGTAATTTTTTCAGTGTTTACCTCCCTTTCTAGTTCCACCTACAAGGTTTCAACCTCCTCACAGTATTCACCCACTATTGTCTCTTTCACACTCGCCTTCATATCATTTCTCACATACAGACATATACCACCACCTTTCCTATTTGTCCTGTCTTTCCGAAAAAGTGTAAAACCCTGTAGATTTACAGCCCAGTGTACAAGTACAAGATGGCTATATTTGTCTCTAGCTTTATTATTTATGTAAACAGTATAAGTAGGCATTAGGCTCTGTTAGGCATCCCTCATGCTTTCAGTTCGGCCAGCCGTGACAGATATGATGGATCTATATAGATAGAGATGCACACAGCACTGGCCCAATTCATCATCAATACAAAGGAAGCACAATTCAAAAATGTCCAGAAATCTATTTCAGACCTTCATTTCCAGTAGAAACTTCATGACCACATCCATATAGCAAAGAATTTAAACATTTTTTAACACAACCCAAAAACACATCTAACATTTCGACTCACGCAAGAGTAATTATCAAGCATGTTTGAGTCAAACGATGCATGCATTTTTGGGTTGTGTTAATAAACATTTGAATCCTTTGCCACATGGAAGCTGTCATGAAGTTTCTACTGTATATGATAGATCTGCCGCACTGATCCGGATGGATCATCAGATTCATCAGACTGTTATTTTTTTTTTACTGGACAGAATTGGACAGCCTGCAACATTCTTGTCGATGGATAGCCTGATGGAAGTCCCTATTGCAAATGAGTATTTGTACAGTATTGCAACATTATGTAGCATCTCAGTATATGGTGATTCATTTTATGATAAGTGCACTGATCATGTGACTGAGCATCTATTGGTATTTAGTACGTTCCTTAACCCCTTGATGCCCTGTGACATACTATTACTGTTTAAGTCAGTGATAGGTGCTGTCTGGACAGCAGACTATCACTGCATAATTCTGGGGGAGCCATCGCAGCGGTCCCTCAACGGCGATCATTGCGACAGATCAGCCATTACTGGCTGACCGTCGCCATGTTGGAGGCGGGGAACAGGCGTCGGAGGGGAGTGAACATGGACAGCAGCCAATCACTATACATCACCGAGTGACCAATCAGACCGGTCCCTCGTCGGCGATTGCTAATATTGGTTTGTCATAGAACACTGGTGGTCATTTAACATTATGATCCCGTTCTGCGCCCTCATTGCAGTTGCTGAGAGGGAGCACAGCGGTTGTGTTCTAGAAAGCTGTGTGTTATAGATCTGTATTTATATAATACTACTACCCCATCCTCCATTTAGCCCCTGATCACCCCCCCCCCTAGTGATCACTAGTGATCACTTTCTTTGTGCTGTTATTTTTGTTGCTGCAGTTGATAAATAAGTAACTGAATAATTTGCTGATCACTGTTCAAAACCCTTGCTACCAGAGTTTTTTGTTCTCTTACTTTCTTTTTGGACATTTATAATATATATATAATATATATAATATAACTTTTCATTTATTTTGTAATACCCTGGGACGAGTATTGCTGTCCTGTGATCTTATGTTCTGATCAGTTACTTTGCCGTCACCGATAGCCTAATACAAGCCTCATTGTAGGTTTTTTTCCGAGCGCTTGTTTTTTTTCTTTTGTTATAAAAAAAACGATAAAAAAAATTACAAGAAAATATAGACCTCAAAAAAATATATGTAGGAGTTTAGTTAAGGGAGTTTTAAACTGGGCGATTATCGTGCAGACGAGCGTTCACAGAACGCTCGTTGTAGATAATTGCTCAGTGTAAACAGGGCAGCGATCAGCAGATGAACGAGCGAATGCTCGATCATCTGCTGGTCGTATAGTTTTAAAAAAGTGAAATATTATCGTTGTCAGGGAGACAGGGAGACGCGCTGCCGACATGATAATAATGTATGGAGGCGAGCGATCGGAGTAATGACTGCTCATCCTCATACATAGCTCCGTGTGACAGGCACAAACAAGCGCCTGTTACACTGTCTCATTGATCGGCGCTCGCTGCACTGGCCGCTTATCGGCTGGTGTAAAAGGGCCGTTAGGTAAATTTTGCTAGTGACGCAATCTCGTCTTCTGCACCTCCTGGAGGATCAATGACATTGCCGTAACTGGTCGCCTAATACAAGCCTTGCTCTAGGTTTTTTCCGAGCATTTGGTGTTTTCTTTTGTTATAAAACAAACTATCAAAAAAACTACAAAAAAAATTAAAAAAATATAAAACTCCCAAAAATATAAATAGGAGTTTAGTTAGGTAGGATATGCTAGTGACGCAAACTCATCTTCTGCACCTTCTGGCGGAACAGTGACACCGCCATAACTGGTCGCCTAATACAAGACTTGTTCTAGTTTTTTTTCTGAGCACTTGGTTTATTCTTTCGTTCTAAAAAAGTGAATAAAAAAAACTACAAAAAAAATAAAAAATATAAAACTCAAAAATATAAATATAGGAGTTTAGTTAGGTAGGTTTTGCTAATGAAGCATACGCCCTAGCTCAGTGACATTGCCATCCCTTATCTATAATCTAGATGCCAAGTTTTGTTTTTTTTGGACCATTTCATATTAGTGAGGCATACTCCAAATTTGAGTCCCTGTGGCTGATTAGTGACATCACCATCACTGATTTATAATTCAAACCTTGCTATTAATTTTTTTTCTAAAAAAAACTTCTCTAGTATAAAACTCTACTAGTACTACTAAACACAATAAAAAGTTTTTGCTGGTTACAGATTCAACATACTACACGTGTTGTAGTAGAACATTCACACAACATACCTATCTGATAAAGAGCATAATGGTCCGTAGAGTATTTACGACTGAGGAGGCATATGCCATTATTGCTTCGGACAGCGAGCCCGAAAGTTACATAGAAACCCTCTTCTACCTCTCCTCTTCCTCATAAAGTGAGGATGAGGAACCGCCATACGTCAGCCCCCGGACGTCTGCTACACCAGCCCCTGAGAGCAGTGACTCCATGTGGACCCCAATCACGAGAACTACAAGCCCCAGGTTTTTGGGTTTATGGGTAACCCAGGGATTCAATTTGAAACAACAGCGTTACAGGAAATATACTTTTTTAAAGTTTATTTCACTGACGAATGTATTGACTTAATGGTGACACAAACTAGCCTATATGCCCAACAGTTTATCACCCAGAATGCCTCATCCATTTACGCCAAGCCCAACAGGTGGACTCCTGTAGACACCATTGGAATGAGGAAGTTCTGGGGTATTGTGCTCAGTATGGGGCGTCTGAAAAGAGCCATCCATAAGAACATACTGGAGCACAGATATACTGTACCACACCCCCATGTACCGAATGGCGATGGCCAGGACTCGTTTTGAGATAATCCTCAGATTTTTTCCTTACTGCGATCAGGGCTGATTTGAGCTTTTCTGCTGCCTGAGGCAAAAATGTAAATGGCGACCCCCTAGATTTTGATTGACATCCCATTGTCTTGTACTGGCATGTGCGGTGTGGGCCCAAGTAGTACAAGGCAATGGCGCAAATTTGGAGGAGTCTGGTATTGATGTATAACAGCTAGAGGGATGTCAATCAAACATGGAAAAGTGGGTTTCGAGGCAGAACTATGTGATTCTTCAGGATAGCAGCACCGCCACATGACCCTTTAATGAGTAATTAGCATATAGCGTGCGCCGTTTTAAAAGTTGAATTGATAGATTTTGCTGCATCTGAAAACAACATACAGGGGAATGTTTGGAAATATTGTTAGGTCATGAATTTCTACATGGTGGCGGTTCAAGGGGTTAAAACTACCTGACAGGTTCCCATTAAATATACAATGTATTGAAAACTATTCCATCTGCCCTGCAACTTTGTTATTATAAATATATTCTTTATAATTACAGCTCCAGAGCCAAGCTCTGATGTATACGGCACCAGAACCAAACTCAATACATATATACAACACCAGAACCAAGTTCAGTACATAAATACAGCGCCAGGACCAAGCTCAGTACATATATAGAGCACCGGAACAAAGTTCAATACATATATACAGCTCCAGAACAGAGCTCATTACATAGTGGACTTGTAAAACAAGTGGTTTGTATATCAAGCGGAGTTATAAAACCGGATTGACTTACTATGTTGTGTGTGACAAACTGGGGGCCAGTGTATGTGATATATGTATTGATTGCTTGCTTGCTAAAAGAAGTTTGCAAAAGTGACACAATTTACTTCCTGCTGAGCAGCTGACTAGGGGGAGGGGTTAACTGGTCCCAGGTGGTATAAATTAGCTCTCAGAGCTCTAGAGAGCCTGCTCTAGTGGGCTTGTAAAACAAGTGATTTCTATATGAAGTGGAGTTACAAAACCGGAGTTAAAAAAAGGAGTACTCTTCATTTTGCATTAACAAGTGTTTGCTGTTTTTTTGTAACTGGGATAATGGACAGCAAGATTGGAGGTTTTCTGCAGTGCACAGTTTGCCATATGTATGCACGACTGGAGCCTGAGTTCCAGGGTGAATACCTCTGTGGCAGATGTGAGCATGTTGGTCACCAGGAAGCTCGCATTCGAGATCTGGAGGAGCAAAATGCAACACTGAGAAAGATAGACAATCTTGAGCGGAGCATGCTGCTCACAGAGCATGCAGTTAGTGGGTTAGAACTGGAGGGTGAAGACATGGGTGAGCAGGATCAGGCAAGTAGCTGGGTTAATGTAGTTTGGGGCAGTAGAAAGGGGTCCAAGAAAAGGAAGGCCAATCCTGTTTCTGACATTCCAAGCAAAATTTCCAAGTTGGGTGATGATGCGAGGGTGTCGGTCTCAGAAATGGCAGCCCTAGTGGATACTGATCTCCCTAACAGCCGGGAGAACAGCCCAGCTAGTAGTCGACGGGATGGTAATGAGGTAAGCCAAGAAAATTGATAGTCATAGGGAATTTTATAATCAGGAAGACGGATAGAATAATTTGTCGCCAAGACCACCTCAACCGAATGGTTTGTTGTCTCCCTGGTGCCAGGTTCGGCATGTGGTGGAAAGGGTGGACAAATTGCTGGGAGGCGCTGGTGATGATCCAGCTGTTGTGGTCCATGTCGATACCAACCACAGAATAAATGGTAAGTGCAAGAGCCTTAAGAATAATTTGAAAGAACTAGGCTACAAGCTGAAGGGAAGAACCTCCAAGGTTGTATTCTCAGGAATACTGCCTGTGCAATGCGCATCAATGGAAAGACGGCGGGAACTCAGGGAGTTAAATGCATGGGTCTTCCCCGGGTAATTATAGACCAGTAAGCTTAACATCCATTGCGGGGAAAATGTTAGAGGGGCTATTGAGGGACTATATACAGGATTATGTGACAAAAAATTGTATTATAAGTGACAGCCAGCATGGTTTTACTAAGGACAGAAGTTGTCAAACTAACCTGATCTGTTTTTATGAAGAGGTGAGCAGAAGCCTAGACAGAGGGTCCGCTGTGGATATAGTGTTTTTGGACTTTTCAAAGGCATTTGACACTGTCCCTCATAGACGTCTAATGGGAAAATTAAGGACTATAGGTTTAGAAAATATAGTTTATAATTGGATTGAGAATTGGTTCAAGGACCGTATCCAGAGAGTTGTGGTAAATGATTCCTACTCTGAATGGTCCCCGGTTATAAGTGGTGTACCCCAGGGTTCAGTGCTGGGACCACTATTATTCAACTTATTTATTAATGATATAGAGGATGGGATTACTAGCACTATTTCTATTTTTGCAGATGACACCAAGCTATGTAATATAGTTCAGTCTATGGAAGATGTTTGTGAATTGCAAGCAGATTTAAACAAACTAAGTGTTTGGGCATCCTGTTGGCAAATGAAGTTTAATGTAGATAAATGTAAAGTTATGCATATGGGTACCAACAACCTGCATGCATCATATGTCCTAGGGGGGGTGCTACAATGGGGGATTCACTTGTTGAGAAGGATCTGGGTGTACTTGTAAATCATATACTAAATAACAGCATGCAGTGTCAATCAGCTGCTTCAAAGGCCAGCAGGATATTGTCATGTATTAAAAAAGGCATGGACTCGCGGGACATGCATGTAATATTTCCACTTTACAAATCATTAGTGAGGCCTCATGTGGAATATGCAGTTCAGTTCTGGGCTCCAGTTCATAGAAAGGATGCCCTGGATTTGGAAAAAATACAAAGAAGAGCAACGAAGTTAATAAGGGGCATGGAGAATCTAAGTTATGAGGAAAGATTAAAAGAATTAAACCTATTTAGCCTTGAAAAACGATGACTAAGAGGGGACATGATTAATTTATATAAATATATTAATGGCACATACAAAAAATATGGTGAAATCCTGTTCCATGTAAAACCCCCTCAAAAAACAAGGGGGCACTCCCTCCGTCTGGAGAAAAAAAGGTTTAACCTGCAGAGGCGACAAGCCTTCTTTACTGTGAGAACTGTGAATCTATGGAATAGCCTACCGCAGGAGCTGGTCACAGCAGGGACAGTAGATGGCTTTAAAAAAGGGTTAGATAATTTCCTAGAAAAAAAAAGTATTAGCTCCTATGTGTAGAAATTTTTCCCTTCCCTTTTCTCATCCCTTGGTTGAACTTGATGGACATGTGTCTTTTTTCAGCCGTACTAACTATGTAACTATGTAATATATACAGTACCAGAACAAAGCTCAGTACATATATATATACAGCACCAGAACAAGTTTAGCACATAAATACAACACCAGAACCATGCTCAGCACATAAATACAACACCAGAACCAAGCTCAGCACATAAATACAAAACCAGAAGCAAGCTCAGTACATATACACAGCACCAGAGCCAAGCCTAGTACATATATACAACACCAGAGCAAAGCTCAGTACATAAATACATCGCCAGCACAAATACAGCTCAATTTAAGTCAACCCCTGTCGTATAAATTTGTACGGCGTAAAACTACATCTCCCAGAATGGACCGGACAATAATAAGGATATGCTGGGAGTTGCTGTTTCACAAAAAAAAAAGAAATCATACCACCCATTATTTCGCTGCAGATCATACAGTGACTACATTACTGATTAGAGGCAGAATAAACATTTATATTAAGTAACTCACTGATGGCGATCTAAGATTTTAGTTGTTCTTTTTCTCTTTTCTTCTCCATCCGGTCCAGGCCTCTATGATGAGTTTAGCTAGGACCAGGTCCTCAGGTGGGTGCACACATAGGGTCCCAACCCAGTAAGATTATGAAGAAGGTACAATGCCTCTCATTATAGGGCCTGTTGAAGGTCAAGGATATGACCGAAACGTTGCACTAATACTGTCTTAATATTAAATATATTTCTTGGAAATTGCTCCCATTGGCCTCTATGATGACCTTTCCCGGCCACATTCTATTTCTGCAGTTTGCCACTCAGATGTCTTCAGCTTCTCACTATTCAAACATTTCTGCACCTATAAATGAAGATAAAATTCTCATGGTGCCACAAACTGTGCCCTAAATATAATAGTTCTCTACACTGCACCTCTAATTATAATAGAACCATACACTGTGTCCCTGATCATAACAGCACCATACACCGTGTCCCTGAATATAATAGCACCATACAGTGTGTCCCTGATTATAATAGCACCATACACTGTGTCCCTGATTATAATGGCACCATACACTGTGTCCCTGATTAGAATAGCACCATACACTCTGTCCCTGATTATAATGGAACCATACACTGTGTCCCACACACAGTGCTCCCCATAAATAGTGCCCCCATAGAGCACCCTGTAGATAGTGCCCCTATAGAGCCCCCTGTAGATAGTGCCCCACATATAGCCCCCCTGTAAATAGTGACCCATATATAGCCTCCCCTGTAGACAGTGCCCCACATATGGCCTCCCCTGTGTCACGGACACAGGGTATGTGGACCCACTAGGCTGCTCCGCTGTAGCGGGGAGGCAGCTGACCAGGTCACAGTCTAAGCGAAAGTCAATGGCAGACAGTAATGCTTGGGTACCTGAAATAGTCCGGACGGTGGCTGTGGCTACAGCATGGATGGAGGCTGGTGCGGCAGGTGGCGATGAAGCAAAAGACACTGGACGTGGCAGAAGACACTGGACGTGGCAGGAGACACTGGACGTGGCAGAAGACACGACTTCAACGCTGGTAGGCACAGGAACTGGAACAATACGGATTACAGGAACGGGTAACAGGGCACGGGTAACAGCTGGAACGGGAAACACTAAGGGACCATTTGTGAGACAGACTGGGATAGACTAACAACGCTCAGGCAAGGATTAGAAGGCCTGGGGCCTTCTTATAGACCAGGAAATCGTGGCAGTTGATGATGATGACGACTTCCTATTTGCGCGCGCTGGCCCTACGGGACACAGCCGAATGGAGCGTAAGTGAGCGCTGGCGTCTCCTAGGAGGGAGATGGGGACCAGCGCTCACGGATCCATGGCTGCGGGCGTCGGGAGGTGAGTAAACCAGACGGCCTGCGGCCATGGACGCTACACCCTGTAGATTGTATCCCACATATAGCTCCCTCTGTATATAGTGCCCCACATATAACCCCCCTTAGTGTTCCACATATAGCCTCCCCTGTAGACTGTGCCCCACATATAGCCTCCCCTATAGATAGTGTCCCACATATAGGTTTTCCCCTGTAGATAGTGCCACTCACACTTTTAGGTGGAAACAACAACAACTTTACATACTTACCTTAATCCCATCCCCACGCTGTCCTGTGTCAATGCAGGCCTGCTGTCATCTGAGCAGGTCTGCTAGGGCTACATGACGGCACTGATTGGCAAGGCAGAATGACTTGCCCCATCAATCAGCGCCTTTTAACAATGGAATCGGCGTGAAGACATCATCGCGCCGCTAGCATCGTTGAAATGCGCTGACTGGTGGAGCAAGTCCTTCTACCCTGCCAAACACCGCCATTGTAAGGCACTGAATCGTCGGGCTTTGATTCCGCCAGTACCTGCCGAATAAGAGGGCAAGGTATGGCGTGAAGATATACAAGCTGTGCAAAGGTACATCACGGTACCTACAAATTAAAAATATATGAAGGGAAGGACACCACTATTAATGCCCCAGAACGCCCCCCATTCATTGGAGTTAACGGCAAGATAGTGTGGGATTTGGTGCATCCACTGCGGCACAAGGTCTACCACCTCTACCTGAATAATTACTATACCAGCGTACTACTTTTCAAGAGCCTCGCTTCCAGAAGTACAGTTGCATGCAGCACAGTTCGAAAGAACCAAAAAAGCCTCCCTAGGTCGCTGCTCGGATAAAAACTCAGAAGTGGTGAGGGTAGGGTACAATGCAATGACAATCTATTGTCTGTCTAGTATAAGGACAAGAGGGATGTCCATATATTGACAACAATACATGGCCATGGCAGCTGTCACGATCTGTGGGTATGTGGAGCAGCTGGGCCGTACCGCTGTAGCGGGATATCAGCTGGCCAATACAGAGTATCAAGTAAAGTCTATAGTTCAAGCAAAGGTACCTGTGGTAGTTCAGACAGTAGCGATGACTAGGCTCAGATGGTACCTTGGCAGCAGACACCAGGCGTGGTGTAACAGCAGACAGACCGGTGGCACAACACGACGCCAACTCTTTAAGTCACAGTAATAAGGTAGCATGGGATACAGGATACACGTAGCAGGTACAGTAATACTGGTAACTGGAAAACACTAAGGGCCAATTTGCTAGACTGACACGGGAAAACACAACAACGCTCAAGCAATGAGTGAAGGGGCAGGGCCCTTCTTATAGTCCAGAGTGATCTGGGAGTAATCAGTTCAATCTTACATATGTGTGCGCACTGGACCATTAAGGCCAGGACTGAGCTCGTGCGCACACCCTAGTGGTCACTGCAGGACAGGGTGGCCACATGTGCTGGCATTTTTTTCGGATACGGAGGCCTCGGCAGGATGAGAGGAGTTTGCGGTCTGCGACCACGGATGTTACACTATCCCCCCTCTTACGCCCCCTCTACTTTGGGCCAAAGCAAGAGAGATACTTCTTAATGAGGGTAAGAGCATTGAGATTCTCTTCTGGCTCCCAGGACCTCTCCTCTGTACCAAACCCCTTCCAATCTTCCAAATAAAAGGTTCTTCCTCCTACTTTTTCGGTGTCCAGGATCTCCGTAACTTCAAATATCTCAGCACAACCGCTGGGGTCAACTGCAGGGCTAAGAGCCTTAGAGTAGCGCTTCAGGATAACAGGCTTCAGAAAAGACATGTGAAAGGAGTTGGGAATCCATATAAGAGACCGGGTTGATCCGCTGCAGGATCTCAAAGGGTCCGAGGAACCTGGGAGCAAATTTGCATGACTGCGCCAGGAGCCGGATATTTCTTGAGGACAGCCAAACCTTGGTACCCGGAAGAAACTGAGGTGGCTCTCTACTCCTCGTGCCTGCCTTTTGCTTCATGCAATCGACCTCCAGCAGAATAAAGAACCGGGTCTGCTGCCAGATCCGTAGAAAGTCCCGGAACGCAGAGTCAGCTGCAGGCACCTGGGACATAGTAGAAATAGGGAGAGGCATTCGTGGATGATGGCCATAGACAAAGAACGGTGTGGAGGCGGTGGACTCACTTGTGTGGTTGTGGAACTCAGCCCAAGGAAAAAGCTGCACCCAGTCATCATGCTGTCTGGAGATGAAGTGTCGGAGATAGTTCTCCATGGTTTGGCTGATCCTCTCGACTTGGCCATTGGACTAGAAATGGTAGGCTGAGGAAAAGTCCAACTTTACATCAATGAGTTTGCAGAGGGCTCTCCAGAATTGTGACGTGAACTGAACCCCCCGATCAGATATGCAGAGGTAAGCCATGTAGGCAGAAGATGTGTTGGATGAAGAGGTTGGCCAGTCGAGAAGCAGAAGGTAGGTCTGTCAGCGGAACAAAGTGAGCCATTTTCGAGAACCGGTCCACCACCACCAGACTGTATTGTATCCAGCAGAGGAAGGAAGGTCTGTGACAAAGTCCATTGCTATATGTTGCCAGGGAGCATTGGGCACAGCAGAGGTTGGAGCAGACCAGCAGGCTTGGAATGAGCAACCTTGTTGGCAGCACACAGTCCACAAAGTCCACAAAGACTTTGGGCAGCATGGACCACCAGAAATGACTTGCAGGTTTGGAGCTGTGTCCCCAGTGGAGGATTCTCCTCCTGTCTGCCAGGCATACAAACGTTCTTGGAAGATCACGGGAGTGTTACACAGACCGAAAGGCCTCACCAGGTATTCGTAGTGCCCGTCTCGAGTGTTAAATGCAGTCTTCCACTCATCACCTTGACGGATTAAAATCAGATTGTAAGCCCCACACAAGTCTATATAACCCGAAAGAAGAATGATGCTGAAGAGACACGTAATGTATAAGGAAATAGAAAAATACTTTATTAACATACATAGTATGGGACAATAGACAATGCATAAAAACGGAAAAAATCCATAGACCAACAGTTAAAAAAGGGACAGTCGGCTGTGTATCCGTCAAAAACTCATAAATAGCAGATTGGTATCTGTGATTTGACTTTAAGGAGATAATATATATAATACATATAATAAGACCAAGAGATATGAACTATATATCTAGTAAGCTTGTGGATCCAGAATAAGGTCCACAGAAAAATAGGTGGTTTATCAAAAACGCCATATATGAATATAGCACTAAGTAAGATGGCGATAAACCATAAGTACAAAATATACATTTGACCATACTTATGGTCTATTTTCTCTTCTATTTGTGCTCATGTAGTTCACCAATATTTTGTACTTATGGTTTATTGCCATCTTACTTAGTGCTATATTCATATATGGCGTTTTTGATAAACCACCTATTTTTCTGTGGACCTTATTCTGGATCCACAAGCTTACTAGATATATAGTTCATATCTCTTGGTCTTATTATATGTATTATATATATTATCTCCTTAAAGTCAAATCACAGATACCAATCTGCTATTTATGAGTATTTGACGGATACACAGCCCACTGTCCCTTTTTTAACTGTTGGTCTATGGATTTTTTCTGTTTTTATGCATTGTCTATTGTCCCATACTATGTATGTTAATAAAGTATTTTTCTATTTCCTTATACATTACGTGTCTCTTCAGCATCATTCTTCTTTCGGGTTATATATTCTATTGTGATGCTTTTGGGTGAACACCCTCGGATCAGCCCGTGTGACTTTGTCTAAATATTTTTCTACTTCATATATATAGTGGGCTATATTGATCCATGCTGCATTTTCGGTTTTGTTCCCACACAAGTCTAGTTTAGAGAATATCTCGGCTCCTTGTATACGGTCAAATAGTTCAGAGATTAGTGGCAATGGATATTTGCTTTTTATCGTGACTTGATTGAGACCACGGTAGTCAATGCAATGCCGAAGAGATCAGTCTTTTTTCTTGACAAAGAAGAACCCGGCCCCAGCCAGGGAGGAGGATTTTTGTATGAAACCTCTCTCCAGATTCTCTTTGATGTAGCTCGACATGGACTGAGTCTCTCGCAAGTAGAGAGAGGGTATACCCGACAATGGGGAGGAGATGAATTTTGAACTATTTTAATGGGGCAGTTATACGCCCGGTGTGGAAGGAGCGTCTCAGCCTCCTTCTTGTTGAAGACATCCGCAAATTGAGAGAAATGAGGGAATAATCCTGCCTATGACTGGGGCAGGGGGGCTGGACAGGATGAATCTGTAACAGACAGCGGCTGCGACTTTTAGAGCCCCATTGGAGAACCTCTCCGGAATTCCTGTCCAGGACTGGGGAATGTAGTCGGAGCCAAGGCAGACCCAGCAGTACAGGATTGATGGCTTTAGGCAAGACAAGGAAAAAAAATTGTTCTGAATGAAGGGCTCCAACTTGGGGTCTCAGCGGCTTAGTCTCTGATACGATCGGGTCGGGCAGGGGCAGTCTATTCACCAATGTAACGGCCAAAGGTGTCTCCAGAGGGACTGTGGGAAACTGGACAAGATCCACCAGGTCTTTTCGGATGAAGATTGCTGCGGACCCTGAGTCCAGATATGCAGAGGCCCGGTGCGTCTTATCACCAGACCCAATTGTTACGGAAATGGCCAGTCTCGAGGAGAACTTCTTCTCTAGCGCCATTCCACCTAGGGTTGTCTTTCCAACCAATCCTAGGCATTGGAGTTTCTCTTGCTTCTGCAGGCGTGAACTCACAACATGGCCTCCAAGGCCACAATACAGACAGAGTCCTGAAGTGCATCTGCTGTATTTCTCCTGGACAGACAGTTTAAGCAGGTTCGCCTGCTTAGGCTCCTCTGGTAGGAATCTTCCCTCACGAAGAACCTCTTGGGACCGCTTCTGGATCCTCATGTCAATACGAGTGGCTAAACATATGATGTCATCCAGGGTAGGTGGCAGATCACGAGCAGGCAAGTTCGTACTTAATTTTAGGAGACAGTCCCTACCAGAATGTAGCCACCAGGGTGCGAAACTGAATGGTGTACTGACCAACGGAGATGTCCTCCTGGTGAAGGGTCAGGAGATCCGCAGCTGCAGGGGAGACTCATCAAGGTTCCTCGAACACTGTGCGAAAAATCTGTAGAAAACACTGGAAGTCATGGGTCTCTGGTCCCTGACATTCCCAGATAGGGTTTTCTCATGCTAGGACCCTGCCAGTGAAGAGTGAAATAATAAATGTGATCCTTGTGTTCTCAGTAGGAAATGCTGGCATGTAGACTGAAGTGGATCTGGCACGGATTCAGAAATCCCCTGCATGTACTTGTGTCTACATCATAACGAGGGGGTAGTGGCAGCGAGTAGTGAGATCAGCGATCGGCATAGGTACTGACAGAAGGAACAACCGGAGCAGTTTGTCAATCCAGTCGATGTGTAATGGCGTTCACCGCCTGGAGGAGTTGGTTTTGTCATAACTGGCAGACTAGAATATCTGCATGCATGGCTTGTGCTGTCGTCATGTGCTTGGGTTGACCAGCGGGGTCCATGGCCTGAGCGTACGGTCACAATCTGTGGGTATGTGGACCCACTGGGCCGTACCACCATAGCGGAATAGCAGCTGGCCAATACAGAGTACCAAGTAAAGTCTATAGATCACGCAAGTGTACCTGTGGTTCAGACAGTAGCGATGACTAGGCTCAGATCGGACCTTGGCAGCAGACACCAGGCGTCGTGTAACACAGCAGACAGACCGGTGGCACAACACGGCTCCAACTCTTTAAGGCACAGGAACAAGGTAGCACGGGATACGGTATACAAGTAGCAGGTACTGCTGGGAACACTGGGAACTGTAAAACACTTATGGACCATTTGCTAAACTGACACGGAAAAACACAACAACACTCAGGCAATGAGTGAAGGGGCAGGGCCCTTCTAATAGTCCAGGGTGATCTGGGAGTAATCAGTTCAATTTTACACGTGTGCACGCTGGACCATTAAGGCCGAGACTGAGCTCGTGCAAGAAGCTGGTCATGCACATCATGCAAATAGCATTGTATAATGCTTACGTGCTATTCAGATCTTTAGGCCAGCGGGGAACTTTACTGGAATTTCAAGAGATGGTAATAAAGTCCCTTATATTTGGAGATCAGGAAGTGGAGGGCCCCAGTACTTGTGCCAGGGCAACATTTCCCCAGTGAAGTTCCCAAAACTGCCAAGAAGGTAAAGAGCCAAAAATGTTGCAAGGTATGCTTTAAAATTGGCATAAGAAAAGATAACATCTATCAGTGCGACATGTTCCCCCGATAAGCCAGGACTGTGCATGAAGGAGTATTTTAAAATATACTATACATCGCTGAAATTCTGATCTTGTTGTTGAGCCGCCTTTTATATTTACCCTGATGTACAGCCACAGTAATATTATGCCGCATGCTACTCTTTCCCTTCTTAGCACTGCTGTGTGCTCAAGCCGTACCCAGAATGACCAGCTGAACACAGCTGCACATATGTCAGTCCTGAATCCCTCTAGCTTTTCAGTGACATTGCCATGACTGATTTATAATCCAGGACTTTCTCCCCAAAATGTTATCCAAAATTTCTAATAAAATTTATTCTTAGCCATTCTGCGTGCCTAGACCATACCCAGAAAGACCAGCTGAACACAGCTGCACATATATCAGTCCTGCATCCCTCTGGCTTTCCAGTGACATTGCCATGACTGATTTATAATCCAGGACTTTCTCCCCATAATTGTATCCAAATTTTCTAATAATATTTCTTCTTAGCCCTGCCGTGTGCCTAGACCGTACCCGGCCAGCTGAACACAGTTGCACATATTTTAGTCCTGTATTCCTGTGGCTGATCAATGACTTTCATCTAAACTTTATCCAAATTATCCAGATTTCCAACTTTATCCAAAATTTATGCAAATTTATAGAAAGTTATATAAACTTTTCAGTATAAATTTTATACTAATTTTTATACTAAAAACAATTCCAGCAAAATCTAAGCTCCAAAAGCTAACTGGTGCGCCTTCAATTCTGAGCCCTGCCATGTGCCCAGGCAGCAGATAATGGCCACATGTGGGGTATTTCCGTACTCGGGAGAACCTGCATAACAATTTATGGTGGGAGTATCTCTGATAACACACAAGCTGAGCACAACATATTGAGCACTGAAATGGCATAATTGTGTAAAAAAAAAAAAAATTTTTCATTATTGCATCAAATTCTGAAACACTTCTTCAGGGGTGTAGTTTCCAAAATGGGGTAAATTGTTGGGGGTTTCCACTGTACTGGTACATCAGGGGCTCTGAAAACACAACATGGCGCTTGAAAAATATTCCAGCAAAATCTGTGCTCAAAAGCCACATGGTGCTCCTTCCCTTCTGAGCCCCGTCGTATGCTCAAGCAGCCGATAATGGCCACATGTGGGGTATTTCCGTACTTGGGAGAACCTGCATAACAATTTATGGTGGGAGTATCTCCGATAACTCAAGCTGGGCACAACATATTGGGCACTGAAATGGCATAAATGTGAAATTTTTTAAATTTTTAATCCTTTGAATGAAATTCTGAAAAACTCCTGTGGGGTAAAAATGCTCACTACACACCTAGATAAATTCCTTGAGGGGTGTAGTTTTCAAAATGGGGTCACTTCTTGGGGGTTCCCACTGTACTGGTACCTCAGGAGCTCTGCAAACACTACATGGCGCTTGAAAACATATTCCAGCAAAATCTGTGCTCAAAAGCCAAATGGTGATCATTCCCTTCTGAGCCCGCCCATGTGCCCAAACAGCATTTTACTACCACATATGTCGCTAAAACAACATCTTATTGGAAAACATTAACATTTTTCATTTTCATGTCCAAATTCTAATAAAATCTATGAAACACCTGTGGGGTCAAAATACAGACTACACCCCCAGATGAATTCCCCAAAGGGTGTAATTTACAAAATGGGGTCCTTTTTGGGTTGCTTCCTTTGTTTTGGTACCACAAGACCGCTTCAAACCTGACATGGTGCCTAAAATATAATCTAATAAAAAGCAGACCACAAAATTCACTAGGTGCTCCTTTGCTTCTGAGGCTTGTGCTTCAGTCCATTTGCACACTACGCCCACATGTGCGATATTTCTAAAGACTGCAGAATCTGGGCAATAAATATTGAGTTGCATTTCTCTGGTAAAACCTTCTGTGTTACAGAAAAAAAAGGATTAACAATGAATTTCTGCAAAAAAAATGAAATGTGTAAATTTCTTTAATTCTTGTGAAACGCCTAAAGGGTTGAGAAACCTTCTAGATTCTGTTTGAATACTTTGAGGGGTGCCGTTTTTAATATGGGGTGACTTATGTGGGTTTGTATTGCATGGGCCCTTGTAAAAATAGCCTTTTGAAATTGAGAAATTGCTGCTAAAGTTCTACGCTTTGTAACATCCTAGAAAAATAAAAGGATGTTGAAAAAAACATGCCAATATAAAGTAGACATATGGGAAATGTTAATTATCAGCTATTTTGTGTTTTATAACGATCTGTCTTACAAACAGATACATTTAAATTTTGAAAAATGCAAATTTTTGCAATTTTTCCTTACATTTTGGTGTTTTTCACAATAAATACTGTATGTATCGACCAAACTTTACCAGTGACATAAAGTACAATGTGGTGAACAGCAGCACACATCTCCCAAGTTTCAATCAGTAAGTTCTTTTATTGGTCAAACATCCAGTAAAAAAATGACAACGTTTCGACCCGTTTCGAGGCTTGAGAAAGACCCTCCACTTGTCACGGGTCGAAACGTTGCCATTTTTTTACTGGATGTTTGACCAATAAAAGAACTTACTGATTGAAACTTGGGAGACGTGCTGTTCACCACGCTTTTTCTGAAGATTACATTACGTCAGACTGGGTTTGTCTGATCTTACAGCGTGACACCGCTCCTGATAACGGGAGTTGTGCTGCTTCAAATATTGAATTTTTGGGATAAAATACAATATGTCATGAAAAAACATTCTCAGAATATGGATAGGTAAAAGCATTCTATACATGTCAGATTAGAAAAATGGGGCTGCGTCCTGAACGTGCCAACTAGTCCTCGTCCTTAACCCCTTCGCGCTCAGCGACGTACTATTCCGTCGCGCTAACCAATACGTTCGCGCTCAGCGACGGAATAGTACGTTGTGGGCGTAACGGCCATTTTGGACGTCCTCCCGACACATGCAGGAGCTGTGACAGCTGCTGTCTCGTACAGCAGCTGCCGCAGCTCCTACAGCGGAGACCGATCGCTGTGTCCCCGCTGATTAACCCCTTAAAAGCCACGTTCAATACTGAACGCGGCTTTTTAGGGGTTAAGCTACAATCGCCGGCCTGCTACACGATAGCGGCCGGCGATGGTGACTATGGCAACCGGACACCATGGCGTCCGGCTATGCCATCGACGGAGGCCTAGTGGGTCCTGACAAAGTCAGGACCCACTGTGCTTGCTGTTAGTGAGTAGCTGACAGTTCTAATACACTGCACTACGCATGTAGTGCAGTGTATTAGAATAGCGATCAGAGCCTCCTGCCCTCATGTCCCCTAGTGGGACAAAGTAATAAAGTTAAAAAAAAGTAAAAAAAAGATGTGTAAAAGTTTTAAAAGTAATAAAAGTAAAAATCCCCCTTTTTCCCTTAGAAGTCCTTTTTTATTATTAATAAAAATATATAAACAAAAAAACTATACATAATTGATATCGCTGCGTCCGTAACGGCCTGAACTACAAATGTATTTGGTTATTTATCCCGCGCGGTGAACGTCGTAAAAGAAAATAATAATAAACCGTACCAGAATCACAATTGTTTGGTCACTTCACATCCCAAAAAATGGAATAAAATGAGATCAAAAAGTCGCATGTACCTAAAAATGGTCCTGATCGAAACTACAGTTCGTTACGCTAAAAATAAGTCATCGCACGGCTTTATTGATGGAAAAAGAAAAAAGTTCTGGCTCTTAGAATAAGGTAACACAAAAAGTAAATGATTTTTTACAAAAAGTATTTTATCGTGCAAACACCATAAGACATAAAAAAACTATAAACATCTGGTATCACCGTAATCGTATCGCCTCGCATAATAAAGTGAATATGTCATTTATAGCGCACGGTGAACGCTGTAAAAAAATAGAATGAAAAAACAATAGTACAATTGCGGTTTTTTAGTCACCACGCCACTTAACAATAGAATAAAAACGGATCAAAATGTCGCAAGCACCCCATGAAAACTACAATGAATTCCTCAAGGTGTCTAGTTTCCAAAATGGGGTCACTTTTGGGGGGTTTCCACTGTTTTGGCACCACAAGACCTCTTCAAACCGGACATGGTGCCTAATAAAAAGGAGGCCTCAAAATCCACTAGGGGCTCCTTTGCTTTGGAGGCCGCTGCTTCAGTCCATTACCGCACTAGGGCCACATGTGGGATATTTCTCCAAACTGGAGAATCTGGGCAATAAATATTGAGTTGCGTTTCTCTGGTAAAATCTTTTGTGTTATAAAAAAAATGGTATAAAAGGATTTTCTGACAAAAAAAATATGTAAATTTCACCTCTACTTTGATCTAAATTCCAGTAAAACACCTAAAGGGTTCATAAACTTTCTAAATGCTGTTGTGAATACTTTGAGGGGTCTAGATTCTAAAACCTAAACAAAAATAAAAATGAGGCAATACTTCGCTTCTTACATTATACTGATAATGAGCCGTGCCCACCCCGAGATGACCCCAGTTTTGACCGTTTGTATAAACAGAGACCCCTATTAGACCGTTTTAGTGCCCGGTTTTCCCAAGCATTCACCTCCGAGAATTGTATTTCTATTGATGTGTCCTTGGTACATTTTAGAGGAAGGCTTCAATTCCGCCAGTACCTGCCGAGTAAGAGGGCAAGGTATGGCGTGAAGATGTGTAAGCTGTGCGAGAGTGCATCAAGGTATAATTACAAATTTAGGATGTATGAAGGGAAGGACACCAGTATTCAGCCCCCAGAATGAACCCCCCCCCCCCCTTACTGGGAGTTAATGCAAAAATGTAGTGGAATTTGGTGCACCCACTGTTGGATCAGGGTTACCGCCTCTACCTGGATAATTTTTATACCAGCTTCCCACTCTTCAACTGCCAGAAGTACTGTGGCATGCGGCACTGCTAGAAGAAATCTGAGAGGCCTCCCTAAGACTCTGCTTGGGCAAACACTCAGAAGGGGTGAGAGCAGGGCACAATCTAGCAGCAACATATTGTGTGTCACGTACAAGACAAGAGAGATGTCACACCAGTACCCATGTACCTGTACGAGGTACCAGTACAGAGACCCCCCAAACCAGACTGCATCCTGGACTACAATAGGTACATGGGAGGGGTGGACTTGTCAGATCAAGCCATACAGCACCATGCGGTGTGGTATAAGAAGTTGGCCGGGCACATCATACAGATGGCATTGTACAATGTGTACGTGCTACGTCGATTTACAGGCCAAAGGGGAACATTCCTGAAATTTCAAGAGGTGGTTATCAAGAAACTAATTTTTAGGGACCAGGAAAGGGGGCACCCAGAACTTCTGGAAGCAAGGCCACATGCATCGCACCAGGGCAACACTTTCCAGGAGAAGTTCCCCAAACTGGCAAGAAGGGGAAAAGTCAAAAGAGGTGCAAAGTCTGCTATAAGAGGGGGATAAGGGAGGACACAATATATCAATGTGACACTTTTCTGAAAAACTAAGGCTCTGTATGAAAGAGTGTTTTAAAATTTATCGTACATCCCTTAATTTTTAATCTACGCCAGCTTTACTTACCCTGATGCACTCCGCACAGCTTATCCCCCCTCGTCTTTCCCCTCTGGGCCCTGCTGTGTGCCCAGGCAGCTGTTAACAGCCACATGTAGGGTATTGCCGTACCCGTGAGAACCCACATTACAGTTTATGTGGTGTATGTCCCCGACAAAATGCTCACTACACCTCTAGATGAATGCCTTAAGGGGTGTAGTTTTAAAATGGGGTCACTTCTCGGGGGTTTCAACTGTACTGGTACCTCAGGGGCTTCTGCATACATGACTTCGCACCAGAAAATCCCCAGTAGGCCAAATGGGCAACAAAATGGGGTATTTTGTTCCCTATGAAAATAAGAAAATTTGATAAAAAATGACATCTTATGGGAAAAAATGAAATTTTTTTATTTCACAGCGCAATTGAAATAGGTCAAAATGCGGTCAAAATGGTAACAACAACCATAAATCAATTCCCTGAGGGGTGTAGTTTCCAAAATGGGGTCACTTCTAGTGGGTTTCCATAGCTTTGATACCTCTGGGGCTCTGCAAATGCGACATGGCACCCGAAAGCCAATCCAGCAAAATCTGGACTCCAAAGAACAAATAGCGCTCCTTTCCTTCTGAGCCCTCCCATGGGCCCAAACGGCAGTTTATCACCATAAATGGGGTATTGCTGCACTCAGGACAAATTGGGCAACAAAATGCAGTACTTTATTTCTAATTCAAATAAGTTCTGTGAAGAAACTATGGGGTCTAAACGGTCGCATTACCCATAAATGAATTCCTTGAGGGGTGTAGTTTCCAAAATGGGGTCACTTCTGGTAGGTTTTCATTGCTTTGATACCTCTGGGGCTCTGCAAATGCAACATGGCACCCAAAAACCAATCCAGCAAAATCTGCACTCCAAAGAACACACAGCGCTCCTTCCCTTCTGAGGCCTCCCATGGGCCTAAACGGCAGTTTATTGCCACAAATGGGGTATTGCTGCATTCAGGATAAATTGGGAAACAAAATGGGGTATTTTGTTCCCTGTGAAAATAAGACATTTTGATGAAAAATGACATTTTATTGGAAAAAATTTCATTTTTTTAATTTCACAGCCCAATTCAAATACGTGCCGTGTAAAAACTGTGCGGTCAAAATGATAACAATAACCATAAATGAATTCCTTGAGGGGTGCAGTTTCCAAAATGGGGTCAATTTTGGGGGATTCCTCCTGTTTTGGCACCTCAACACCTCTTCAAACCTGGCATGCTGCCTAAAATATATTCTAATAAAAAAGAGGCCTCAAAATCCACTAGGTGCTTCTTTGCTTCTGGGGCTTGTGTTTTAGTCCACGGGTGCACTAGAGACACATGTGGGACATTTCTAAAAACTGCAAAATCTGGACAATACATATATAGTAGTGTTTCTCTGGTAACATCTTCTGAGTTACAGAAAAAAAAATTAATACAATACACTTTGCTTTAATTCCTGTGAAATGCCTAAAGGGTTAAGTAAACTTTCTAAACTTTCTGTTTTGAATACTTTGAGGGGTCTAGTTTTCAAAATGGGGTGATATATGGGGGTTTCTAATACATAGGCCCCTCAAAGCCACTTCAGAACTGAACAGGTACCTTAAAAAAAAGGCTTTTGAAATATTCTTAAAAATATGAGAAATTGCTGTTTATGTTCTATGCCTTGTAACGTCCAAGAAAAATAAAAGAATGTTCAAAAAACGATGCCAATCTAAAGTAGACATATGGAAAATGTGAACTAGTAACTATTTTGGGTGGTATAACCATCTGTTTTACAAGCAGATACATTTAAATTCAGAAAAATGCTATTTTTTATACATTTTCTCTACATTTTGCAATTTTTTCACCAATAAACACTGAATATATCGTCCAAATTTCACCACTAACATAAAGCCCAATTTCTCACGAGAAAACAATCTCAGAATCGCTTGGATAGGTTTAAGCATTCCGACGTTATTACCACATAAAGTGAAATATGTCAGATTTGACAAATGGGCTCTGAGCCTTAAAGAGGCTCTGTCACCAGATTTTGCAACCCCTATCTGCTATTGCAGCAGATCGGCGCTGCAATGTAGATTACAGTAACGTTTTCATTTTTAAAAAACGAGCATTTTTGGCCAAGTTATGACCATTTTTGTAGTTATGCAAATGAGGCTTGCAAAAGTCCAAGTGGGTGTGTTTAAAAGTAAAAGTCCAAGTGGGCATGTATTATGTGCGTACATCGGGGCGTTTTTAATACTTTTACTAGCTGGGCGCTCTGACGAGAAGTATCATCCACTTCTCTTCAGAACGCCCAGCTTCTGCCAGATCACGCTGTGACGTCACTCACAGGTCCTGCATCGTGTCAGACGAGCGAGGACACCGGCACCAGAGGCTTCAGTTGATTCTGCAGCAGCATCGGCGTTAGTAGGTAAGTCGATGTAGCTACTTACCTGCAAACGCTGATGCTGCTGCAGAATCAACTGTAGCCTCTGGTGCCGATGTGTCCTCGCTCGTCTGACACGATGCAGGACCTGTGAGTGATGTCACAGCGTGATCTGGCAGAAGCTGGGTGTTCTGAAGAGAAGTGGATGATACTTCTCATCAGAACGCCCAGCTAGTAAAAGTATTAAAAACGCCCCGATGTACGCACATAATACACGCCCACTTGGACTTTCACTTTTAAACACACCCACTTGGACTTTTGCAAGCCTCATTTGCATAACTACAAAAATGGTCATAACTTGGCCAAAAATGCTCGTTTTTTAAAAAATAAAAACGTTACTGTAATCTACATTGCAGCGCCTATCTGCTGCAATAGCAGATAGGGGTTGCAAAATCTGGTGACAGAGCCTCTTTAAGGCCCAAACTAGGCTGCGTCCTTAAGGGGTTAAGGGGTTAGCCATCGCCATGAAACTTCCTCATGACAAAATTCTGATCATGCCCCTGGTAACTACAGTTATTTTAGGGAAGGGGGGTACTCTCCACAAGCCTGAGATACATTTAAATTCAGATTTATTGGAGTAAGTAGTAATAAATATATGTACATGAGTAGATGCTAACTTTTATCATTTATTTTTAAACTGAACATATAAAGGTCTTTAGTTGCGGCTACACTGAATTCACATATAATAAATAATTTACCTTTATATGATAATTCAATGACATCTTTAATCATTTTACTGTATGATTTTTTTGTGTGGTGTACATGTCCTTGAAGAAGGGTATATAATATGTTTTCTTTTTCTTCTTCAGCTGTTCTATTACTGGAAATACTTTGTTTTAAAATATGCTCTGGAAACAAAGAAAAGAATACATGACATGTCAACATTTCAAGTTCAGCGACAAAACAACATGTGGCCTATGTAACAGATAGAAAATGTGATAGCTTTACGGCTGGTTCACACCTGCATTGGTCTTTCCGTTGATTTGCTTCGTCAGAGAAGCAGAATAACGCAAAAAGTTACTTTAATGGGTTCTGTCGGGTTTCAGTCGGGTTGTCTGTGGTTTTACAATAAACAATAGCATGCTGCACTATTGTTTACGGTATTTTTGCCAGACCTGCGATAAAGGCCCCTAACAGAGTCTCCAACGCAGATGTGAACAGGCCCTTACATTAATTTTCCTGTGTCCTTTCTTCTCTTAATAATGTCCTACTGTCTGCATCGGACAACATTACCTGTCTCCATGACCATGGAGTCTTAACTGTGGTTGTCACAGACAATAATTTAAGTAAGCACCTTAGAGATAACAGGGCAAGGAGGCTCCAGCCCGAAAACAGAAGCAGTCATGGGAGATGGCTCACAGTTCTGGGCTGAATTAGAAAGATGCGTGCTTGAATTAGGGGAAAAAGCAAAAATGTTAAAATATAATTCTGAGAAAGCCTGCACTGTTATTAGTATGTAAAGAGAACTGGTGTTAACCCTTAACCCCTGGAGGCGCAGCCAATTTTCAGTTTTTCATTTTCGGTTTTGCCTTCCCAAAAACCAAAACTTTGATTCAGACATTATTTTATGGGTTTTGTTTTTACCACGCTCACCGTACAGTAAAAACAACATGTTACCTTTATTTTATGGGTTGATACGATTACGGCAATACCAAATTTATATTGTTTCGTTTTTTGTTTTACCACTTTTACAATTAAAAATCTATTTGTTCAAAAAAAAAGAAAATTTTTCCAAAGGCCTGCCTTAATAGGAAACACAAAGATGGCAGACCTGGGGGGGTCTTCATTATGCCACGATAATGCCATGACAACTATTGATGCCTACGATCGCATAGTGTGGAGGCCAGGGGCCCGGCCGTAAATTTGAAAAAATGGTGGCCCGCTCTCTACTGCTGGAATTCATATTTTCATAGCAGTGGGGCCCTTATGATTTCACATTTGTGAAAGGAACAGGTCCCATCACAGAGCTGGGGCCCTTTCCTTACATCAAAGTAAAATCATATGGGCCCGCTGTTCACATAGTGCCCGCTCCCTTCTCCTCCTCCACAGCGGCGTGACAGCGTATGTGGAGGAAGACAAGGAGGGTAGACGTCATGAAGGCAGCGAGAGGTTTGAATCCAGTGCAGGTGTCAAGCAGCAGAGGACTTCTGACACAGTGAGTATGTAATGTCTGTGTCAGGCTGCTGCTGCCCGGAGACTCCACACATCATATCCCCCCAATAAATAGCAATGTCTTACCCATGTCGGTACTATACCCTCTCAGCACTGCTTCATAGTCTTGTATCACTAGTAGCAGCTCTTACCTCTTATCTCCTGCACTGTGTAAGCAGAGGGAGAAGACAGGTTTATTGTCACCTTATGCAGCACAGGAGATAAGAGCCCTCTTAGAGCTGCTGCTCATGATACAATACTATGCTTCAGTGTCAAGAGGATATCATACAGACCTGTGTAAGACTCTTGCTTTCTATGGGGGGGGGGGGGTTAGATGACAATGGGGGCAGGGAGATGTTATTGGGTGGGGAGGGAAATGATGGAGCAGTGGGCAGGAGATAATAATGGAGGGTGGATGACACTGAAGGAGACATACTAGGGGGATGATAACTGGGGGAAAAGAGGATATCTGAAGGGAGGGGTAGAGGAAGGAGTGAGAATAACTGGGGGTAGGGGAGAGATCTTAAAGGCTATGTACACCTCTGAAAAAGTTGGGTTTTTTTAAATAAAAAAAAGTTTATTAGTGTGTGTTATGAAACTTTGTAAATACTTTTTATTTTTACTTTTTGAGATACAGCTCCTTTTTATCCTGTATACAGAGCAGCTGTATAATGCGCTGAGACATGAATCCATCAGGTCCGACGGACTGACGGGTTCAGTGTCGGCCGGTCAGGAAGCACTTGTTATCGATCAAATCTAAATTATTAACAGAGACACACAGGACCTGCTTACACTGAACCTGTCAGTCCCATGGACTTGACAGATAAATGTTTCAGTGCACGATACAGCTGCTCTGTATACAGGATACAAAGCAGCTGTATCTCATAAAGAAAAAATATTTTTTAATAAAATGGATTTGCACGAAACAGACTGGTAAACTTTTTTTTTTTTTAAACCAACACAGACCACATTCAAAGGTTTACATAGCCTTCAAATCTGAGGTGGGTAGTGAGATAACATCTAAGGGGTGAAGAAGATATGATCCATAATATTTTTGTAATGTAAGCTTATCTTTTATGACCCGGCCTCCCTCCACACACAGCCAAAGCAAGTTCTTTTACCTTAACAAAGCCCCTGTCACCTATTGTGTGCCACCTGCCCCCCTCCACACAAAGCCCGTGCCAAGGTGTCTTCTTACTGTCCTCTCACCTACAGAGCCCCTTAATCCGTGTACCCCTTGCTCATGCCACGTAGGGTGAACTCCCTGCCACTTGGCATCTCCCCCTTGCTACAGCCTTCTTCCCCTTACAGAGGCCATGTTACCTCGCACTTCCCTGCCTCCACCACATAACCACCTACTGTCACTCCTCACTTACCATGGAGACATTATCCCATGTAGTTATATAGAGGCACCCATAGAAAATTGGACATCTCCCCCACAGAGTCTCAGCAGATAATCCCCATCAATAAATATTTTGTTATCAAATCTCATATTCACTAGATTCGGCTTGTTCCGGCGCTGCAATAGAGAATGAATGTAGCGGCAATGCACATGAGAGACCTGCCGCTCGGTTCAAATGAGGGTTTTTGGGACCCCCACTCTCGTAAACGGTGGGGGTCCGACCTGTCGGACACCCACCGATCAGCAAGTTACCCCTTACCCTGCGGAAACCGGAATACCCATTTAAGAGGTCTGATCTGGGGTCTGAATTTTTTTCTGGTTTGGGGAATGATTGGTTTGGGGAATTAAATTATTTAGAGGTTCGGTGTCTATACAGATGACGTGTGTGCTGCGTGAGAAGAAAAGGCGAAAATAAATCATCAAGGTGTGCCGAGGAAGTAGGAGATTTTAGGGACTGCAGCGGCCAGAACTACATCTTGGTGAGTAACTCTGCTGTATACAGGCAGCAGCTTCAGTACAATTTCAGTAAACCTTCTGTAAAAAGGGCAATACGTGACAAAAAAGGGCATTTAAAAAATACAAATCTGGGGGTACAGCTGTAGCCTTTGTAAAATATAAAGAGCTTAATAAAATCTGTAAAAAGATAATAAAATCAGCAAAAATACAAAATGAAAGGCAGGTGGCCAAGGATAGTAAAACTAAATTCTTCAAAATTTTTCAAGCATATAAATGCTAAAAAGCCAAGGTCTGAACATGTAGGACCCTTAGATAGTGGTAATGGGGAGTTGGTCACAGGGGATCAAGAGAAAGCAGAGTTACTAAATGGGTTCTTCCGCTCTGTATATACAACAGAAGAAAGAGCAGCTGATGTAGCCGCTGCCAGTGCTGTTAATATATCAGTTGATATACTGAATTGGATGAATGTAGATATGGTGCAAGCTAAATTAAATAAACGTACACAAGGCCCCGGGACCAGATGGGCTACACCCTAGAGTTCTTAAGGAGCTTAGTTCAGTTATTTCTGTCCCCCTCTTCATAATATTTAGAGAGTTTCTCATGACTGGTATAGTGCCAAGGGACTGGCGCAGGGCAAATGTGGTGCCTATTTTCAAAAAGGGCTCTAGGTCTTTGCCGGGTAATTATAGACCAGTAAGCTTAACATCCATTGTGGGGAAAATGTTTGAGGGGCTATTGAGGGACTATATACAGAATTATGTGACAATAAATAGTATTATAAGTGACAGCCAGCACGGTTTTACAAAGGACAGAAGCTGTCAAACCAACCTGATTTGTTTTTATGAAGAGGTAAGCAGAAGCCTAGACAGAGGGGCTGCTGTGGATATAGTGTTTTTGTACTTTGCAAAGGCATTTGACACTGTCCCCCATAGATGTCTAATGGGTAAATTAAGGACTATAGGTTTAGAAAGTATAGTTTGTAATTGGATTGAGAATTGGCTCAAGGAACGTATCCAGAGAGTTGTGGTCAATGATTCCTACTCTGAATGGTCCCCGGTTATAAGTGGTGTACCCCAGGGTTCAGTGCTGGGACCACTATTATTCAACTTATTTATTAATGATATAGAGGATGGGATTAATAGCACTATTTCTATTTTTGCAGATGACACCAAGCTATGCAATATAGTTCAGACTATGGAAGATGTTTGTGAATTGCAGGCAGATATAAACAAACTAAGTGTTTGGGCAACCACTTGGCAAATGAAGTTTAATAAATGTAAAGTTATGCACATGGGTACGAACAACTTGCATGCATCATATGTCCTAGGGGGAGCTACACTGGGGGAGTCACTTGTTGAAAAGGATCTGGGTGTACTTGTAAATCATCAACTAAATAACAGCATGCAGTGTCAATCAGCTGCTTCAAAGGCCAGCAAAATATTGTCGTGTATCAAAAGAGGCATGGACTCGCGGGACAGGGATGTAATATTACAACTTTACAAAGCATTAGTGAGGCCTCATCTAGAATATGCAGTCCAGTTCTGGGCTCCAGTTCATAGAAAGGATGCCCTGGAGTTGGAAAAAATACAAAGAAGAGCAACGATGCTAATAAGGGGCATGGAGAATCTAAGTTATGAGGAAAGATTAAAAGCACTAAACCTATTTAGCCTTGAGAAAAGACGACTAAGGGGGGACATGATTAACTTATAGAAATATATGAATGGCACATACAAAAAATATGGTGAAATCCTGTTCCATGTAAAACCCCCTCAAAAAACAAGGGGGCACTCCCTCCATCTGGAAAAAGAGAAAAAGAAAGGTTCAACCTGCAGAGGCGACAAGCCTTCTTTACTGTGAGAACGGTGAACTTATGGAATAGCCTACCGCAGGAGCTGGTCACAGCAGGGACAGTAGATGGCTTTAAAAAAGGCTTAGATAATTTCCTAGAACAAAAAAATATTAGCTCCTATGTGTAGAAATTTACTTCCCCTTTCCCATCCCTTGGTTGAACTTGATGGACATGTGTCTTTTTTCAACCGTACAAACTATGTAACAATCATTTTTGTTTATGTTGCCCTCCCTGCAACCAGATTCTCTTCAGACATATTGTTTTAATTTTTCCCCCCCTCAGAGCCCCTGTCTTTTCCCTGTTCATCCACAGAGGCCCCGACAGGTTGCATCTCCCCGTGGCCACCCTCCCACCCATGCCACTTTCTGTTCTCCCAGAAATCCCCTCCTCCTTCCCTCACCAAGCCCTGGCACTAAGTTTCTCCACCCTGCCCCCTGATACCCACCAGCTGTCTCTGCCCTGCCCCTCCAAAGAGAACAGACTAGTTTGCTTTTCACCGCTGCTCTACCACCCACCACTTTACTTTACGCCCGCCCCAATAGTGAGGGGGGGGGGCCCAAATTCCTTGGCTGTATGGGGCCCAGAAATTTCTAAAGGCCCTGATGGGGGCAAGGGGCTGTCGGAGAGGCCGCCCCCTCTTTCTAATGGCTTAGATGCCACAGTCGATATTGATCGCGGTATCTAGGTGATTAAACCAGCAGGATCAGAGTTATCTCCATTTCCGGTCATGGCAGTGAGGTGTCAAACATAACATAAAGCCGGCACCCACTGAGTATGGAGCGTGCTAAATCCGTTAGCCCGATCAATACTTCCCCTTGACGGCTGTTACATAGATGCACGTAATATGTCGCTAGGAGGTTGAAGCCTCAATCACACAGCAGTATATTGGTTACCATTATTCATCAGTATTTTGCATCAGCTAAAGCCAGGAGAGAAACATAAACAAAGAAAAAGTATAATGTAAAGATTTGTACCTCTTCCGGATTTTGATCCACTCGTAGTTTTGGCAAACAAATAGTGACCAAAATATTCCCGTGAAAGTGTTAGAGCCATTTCCAAAGGTAAAATTAAAAGGGCTAGACACAATTGCTTATTAGTGAGAACTAAGTTGTGGGCATTTTCTCACATTTCTTCATGAGTACATGAGCACACTGAATGATCATGTAAAGCAGAATCCACAATGTCCATAGGAAAAAGGTTTCAACAAGAGAATAGAGAGTTGTGTAAAGCCATCGGCAGATGCCGCCACGGGGCTTTGTACCTACTCCGCCAGCGTCCTGGTCCTGATCTCTGTCCTGGCCACTGGCATCTTCTGTCTTCCCCTGCTCGCAGCCGCATGACTCCCGTATGACCATCTGTTACCATCATGTATCCAGTTATCCACCCCCAGCCTGTATCCAGCTATCCGCTACCAGCCTGTATCCAGCTATCCACTACCAGCCTGTATCCAGCTATCCACTACCAGCCTGAATCCAGCTATCCACTACCAGCCTGAATCCAGCTATCCACTACCAGTCTGTATCCAGCTATCCACTACCAGCCTAAATCCAGCTATCCACTACCAGCCTATATCCAGCTATCCACTGCCAGCCTGTATCCAGCTATCCACTGCTAGCCTGTATCCAGCTATCCACTACCAGCCTGTATCAAGCTATCCACTACTAGCCTGTATCTAGCTATCCACCACCAGCCTGAATCCAGCTATTTGTTATCAGCCAACAATCAGCAATCTGTTACCACCCTGTATCCAGCTATCCACTACCAGCCTGAAACCAGCTATCCACTACCAGAGTGTATCCAGCTATCCACTACCGGCCTGTACCCAGCTATCCACTACCAGAGTGTATCCAGCTATCCACTACCAGCCTGTATCCAGTTATCCACTACCAGCCTGAAACCAGATATCCACTACCAGCCTGTATCCAGCTATCCACTACCAGAGTGTATCCAGCTATCCACTATCAGCCTGTATCCAGCTATCCACTACCTGCCTGTATCCAGCTATCCACTACCAGCCTGTATCCAGCTATCCACTACCAGAGTGTATCCAGCTATCCACTACCGGCCTGTATCCAGCTATCCACTACCAGCCTGTATCCAGCTATCCACTACCAGCCTGAATCCAGCTATCCACTACCAGCCTGTCTCCAGCTATCCACTACCAGCCTGTATCCAGCTATCCACTACCAGCCTGTATCCAGCTATCCACTACCAGCCTGAATCCAGCTATCCACTACCAGCCTGTATCCAGCTATACACTGCCAGCCTGTATCCAGCTATACACTGCCAGCCTGTATCCAGCTATACACTGCCAGACTGTATCCAGCTATACACTGCCAGACTGTATCCAGCTATCCACTACCAGCCTGTATTCAGCTATCCACTACCAGCCTGTATCCAGCAATCCACTATCAGCCTGTATCCAGCTATCCACTAGCAGCCTGCATCCAGCTATCCGCTACCAGCCTATATCCAGCTATCCACTACCAGCCTGTATCCAGCTATCCACTACCAGCCTGAATCCAGCTATCCACTACCAGCCTGAATCCAGCTATCCACTGCCAGCCTGTATCCAGCTATCCACTGCCAGCCTGTATCCAGTTATCCACTACCAGCCTGTTTCCAGCTGTCCACTACCAGCCTGAATTCAGCAATCTGTTATCAGCCAGTATCCAGCTATCTGTTACCATCCTGTATCCAGCTATTCACTGCCAGCCTGTAGCCAGCTATCCACTGCCAGCCTGTATCCAGCTATCCACTACCAGCCTGTATCCAGCTATCCACTACCAGCCATCTGTTATCAGCCTGTATTCAGCTATCCACTACCAGCCATCTGTTATCAGCCTGTATCCAGCTATCCACTGCCAGCCTGTATGCAGCTATCCACTACCAGCCTGTATCCAGCTATCTACTACCAGTCTGTATCCAGCTATCCACTACCAGCCTGTATCCAGCTATCCACTACCATCCTTTATCCAGCTATCCACTACTAGCCTGTATCCAGCTATCCACTACCAGCTTGTATCCAGCTATATGTTATCAGCCTGTATCCAGCTATCCACTACCAGCCTGTATACAGCTATCCACTACCAGCCTGTATTCAGCTATCCACTACCAGCCTGTATCCAGGTATCCACTGCCAGCCTTTATCCAGCTATCCGCTACCAGCCTGTATCCAGCTATTCACTGCCAGCCTGTATCCAGCTATCCACTACCAGCCTGAATCCAGCTATCCACTACCAGCCTATTTCCAGCTATCCACTGCCAGCCTATATCCAGCTATCCACTGCTAGCCTGAATCCAGCTATCCACTACCAGCCTGTATCAAGCTATCCACTACTACCCTGTATCTAGCTATCCACCACCAGCCTGAATCCAGCTATTTGTTATCAGCCAGTAATCAGCAATCTGTTACCACCCTGTATCCAGCTATCCACTACCAGCCTGAATCCAGCTATCCACTTCCAGCCTGTATCCAGCTATCCACTACCAGAGTGTATCCAGTTATCCACTACCAGCCTGTATCCAGCTATCCACTACCAGAGTGTATCCAGCTATCCACTACCAGCCTGTATCCAGCTATCCACTACCAGCCTGAATCCAGCTATCCACTACCAGCCTGTATCCAGCTATCCACTACCAGACTGTATCCAGCTATCCACTACCTGCCTGTATACAGCTGTCCACTACCTGCCTGTATCCAGCTGTCCACTACCAGACTGTATCCAGCTATCCACTACCAGAGTGTATCCAGCTATCCAATACCGGCCTGTATCCAGCTATCCACTACCGGCCTGTATCCAGCTATCCACTACCAGCCTGTATCCAGCTATTCACTGCCAGCCTGTATCCAGCTATCCACTACCAGCCTGAATCCAGCTATCCACTACCAGCCTATTTCCAGCTATCCACTGCCAGCCTATATCCAGCTATCCACTGCTAGCCTGAATCCAGCTATCCACTACCAGCCTGTATCAAGCTATCCACTACTACCCTGTATCTAGCTATCCACCACCAGCCTGAATCCAGCTATTTGTTATCAGCCAGTAATCAGCAATCTGTTACCACCCTGTATCCAGCTATCCACTACCAGCCTGTATCCAGCTATCCACTACCAGAGTGTATCCAGCTATCCACTACCAGAGTGTATCCAGTTATCCACTACCGGCCTGTATCCAGCTATCCACTACCAGAGTGTATCCAGCTATCCACTACCAGCCTGTATCCAGCTATCCACTACCAGCCTGAATCCAGCTATCTGTTATCAGCCAGTAATCAGCAATCTATTACCATCCTGTATCCAGCTATCCACTGCCAGCCTGTTTCAAGCTATGCACTACCAGCCTGAATCCAGCTATCCACTACCAGCCTGTATCCAGCTATCCACTGCCAGCCTGTATACAGCTATTCACTACAAGCCTGTATCCAGCTATCCACTACCAGCCTGAATCCAGCTATTTGTTATCAGCCAGCAATCAGCAATCTGTTACCATCCTGTATCCAGCTATCCACTGCCAGCCTGTATCCAGCTATCCACTACCAGCCTGTGTCCAGCTATCCTTTACCAGCCTTTATCCAGCTATGCACTACCAGCCTGTATCCAGCTATCCACTACCAGCCTGAATCCAGCTATCTGTTATCAGCCAGTAATCAGCAATCTGTTACCATCCTGTATCCAGCTATCCACTGTCAGCCTGTATCCAGCTATCCACTACCAGCCATTATCCAGCTATCCACTACCAGCCTGTATCCACCTATCCACTACCAGCCTGTATCCAGCTATCCATTACCAGCCTGTATCCAGCTTTCCATTACCAGCTTGAATCCAGCTATCCACTACCAGCCTGTATCAAGCTATCCACTATCCACTACCAGCCTGTATTCAGCTATCCACTACCAGCCTGTATCCAGGTATCCACTGCCAGCCTTTATCCAGCTATCCGCTACCAGCCTGTATCCAGCTATTCACTGCCAGCCTGTATCCAGCTATCCACTACCAGCCTGAATCCAGCTATCCACTACCAGCCTATTTCCAGCTATCCACTACCAGCCTATTTCCAGCTATCCACTGCCAGCCTATATCCAGCTATCCACTACCAGCCTGAATCCAGCTATCTGTTATCAGCCAGTAATCAGCAATCTATTACCATCCTGTATCCAGCTATCCACTGCCAGCCTGTTTCAAGCTATCCACTACCAGCCTGAATCCAGCTATCCACTACCAGCCTGTATCCAGCTATCCACTACCAGCCTGTATCCAGCTATCCACTACCAGCCTGTATACAGCTATTCACTACAAGCCTGTATCCAGCTATCCACCACCAGCCTGAATCCAGCTATTTGTTATCAGCCAGCAATCAGCAATCTGTTACCATCCTCTATCCAGCTATCCACTGCCAGCCTGTATCCAGCTATCCACTACCAGCCTGTGTCCAGCTATCCTTTACCAGCCTTTATCCAGCTATGCACTACCAGCCTGTTTCCAGCTATCCACTACCAGCCTGAATCCAGCTATCTGTTATCAGCCAGTAATCAGCAATCTGTTACCATCCTGTATCCAGCTATCCACTGTCAGCCTGTATCCAGCTATCCACTACCAGCCTTTATCCAGCTATCCACTACCAGCCTGTATCCAGCTATCCACTACCAGCCTGTATCCTTCTATCCATTGCCAGCCTGTATCCAGCTTTCCATTACCAGCCTGTATCCAGCTATCCACTACCAGCCTGTATCAAGCTATCCACTATCCACTACCAGCCTGTATCCAGCTATCCACTACCAGAGTGTATCCAGCTATCCACTACCAGCCTGTATCCAGCTATCCACTACCAGCCTGAATCCAGCTATCCACTACCAGCCTGTATCCAGCTATCCACTACCAGACTGTATCCAGCTATCCACTACCTGCCTGTATCCAGCTGTCCACTACCTGCCTGTATCAAGCTATCCACTACTACCCTGTATCTAGCTATCCACCACCAGCCTGAATCCAGCTATTTGTTATCAGCCAGTAATCAGCAATCTGTTACCATCCTGTATCCAGCTATCCACTACCAGCCTGAATCCAGCTATCCACTTCCAGCCTGTATCCAGCTATCCACTACCAGAGTGTATCCAGCTATCCACTACCAGAGTGTATCCAGTTATCCACTACCAGCCTGTATCCAGCTATCCACTACCAGAGTGTATCCAGCTATCCACTACCAGCCTGTATCCAGCTATCCACTACCAGCCTGAATCCAGCTATCCACTACCAGCCTGTATCCAGCTATCCACTACCAGACTGTATCCAGCTATCCACTACCTGCCTGTATCCAGCTGTCCACTACCTGCCTGTATCCAGCTGTCCACTACCAGACTGTATCCAGCTATCCACTACCAGAGTGTATCCAGCTATGCAATACCGGCCTGTATCCAGCTATCCAGTACCGGCCTGTATCCAGCTATCCACTACCAGCCTGTATCCAGCTATTCACTGCCAGCCTGTATCCAGCTATCCACTACCAGCCTGAATCCAGCTATCCACTACCAGCCTATTTCCAGCTATCCACTGCCAGCCTATATCCAGCTATCCACTGCTAGCCTGAATCCAGCTATCCACTACCAGCCTGTATCAAGCTATCCACTACTACCCTGTATCTAGCTATCCACCACCAGCCTGAATCCAGCTATTTGTTATCAGCCAGTAATCAGCAATCTGTTACCACCCTGTATCCAGCTATCCACTTCCAGCCTGTATCCAGCTATCCACTACCAGAGTGTATCCAGCTATCCACTACCAGAGTGTATCCAGTTATCCACTACCGGCCTGTATCCAGCTATCCACTACCAGAGTGTATCCAGCTATCCACTACCAGCCTGCATCCAGCTATCCACTACCAGCCTGAATCCAGCTATCCACTACCAGCCTGTATCCAGCTATCCACTACCAGACTGTATCCAGCTATCCACTACCTGCCTGTATCCAGCTGTCCACTACCTGCCTGTATCCAGCTGTCCACTACCAGACTGTATCCAGCTATCCACTACCAGAGTGTATCCAGCTATCCAATACCGGCCTGTATCCAGCTATCCACTACCGGCCTGTATCCAGCTATCCACTACCAGCCTGTATCCAGCTATCCACTACCAGCTTGAATCCAGCTATCCACTACCAGCCTGTCTCCAGCTATCCACTACCAGCCTGTCTCCAGCTATCCATTACCAGCCTGTATCCAGCTATGCACTACCAGCCTTTATCCAGCTATCCACTACCAGCCTGAATCCAGCTATCTGTTATCAGCCAGTAATCAGCAATCTATTACCATCCTGTATCCAGCTATCCACTGCCAGCCTGTTTCAAGCTATGCACTACCAGCCTGAATCCAGCTATCCACTACCAGCCTGTATCCAGCTATCCACTGCCAGCCTGTATACAGCTATTCACTACAAGCCTGTATCCAGCTATCCACTACCAGCCTGAATCCAGCTATTTGTTATCAGCCAGCAATCAGCAATCTGTTACCATCCTGTATCCAGCTATCCACTGCCAGCCTGTATCCAGCTATCCACTACCAGCCTGTGTCCAGCTATCCTTTACCAGCCTTTATCCAGCTATGCACTACCAGCCTGTATCCAGCTATCCACTACCAGCCTGAATCCAGCTATCTGTTATCAGCCAGTAATCAGCAATCTGTTACCATCCTGTATCCAGCTATCCACTGTCAGCCTGTATCCAGCTATCCACTACCAGCCATTATCCAGCTATCCACTACCAGCCTGTATCCACCTATCCACTACCAGCCTGTATCCAGCTATCCATTACCAGCCTGTATCCAGCTTTCCATTACCAGCTTGAATCCAGCTATCCACTACCAGCCTGTATCAAGCTATCCACTATCCACTACCAGCCTGTATTCAGCTATCCACTACCAGCCTGTATCCAGGTATCCACTGCCAGCCTTTATCCAGCTATCCGCTACCAGCCTGTATCCAGCTATTCACTGCCAGCCTGTATCCAGCTATCCACTACCAGCCTGAATCCAGCTATCCACTACCAGCCTATTTCCAGCTATCCACTACCAGCCTATTTCCAGCTATCCACTGCCAGCCTATATCCAGCTATCCACTACCAGCCTGAATCCAGCTATCTGTTATCAGCCAGTAATCAGCAATCTATTACCATCCTGTATCCAGCTATCCACTGCCAGCCTGTTTCAAGCTATCCACTACCAGCCTGTATCCAGCTATCCACTACCAGCCTGTATCCAGATATCCACTACCAGCCTGTATACAGCTATTCACTACATGCCTGTATCCAGCTATCCACCACCAGCCTGAATCCAGCTATTTGTTATCAGCCAGCAATCAGCAATCTGTTACCATCCTCTATCCAGCTATCCACTGCCAGCCTGTATCCAGCTATCCACTACCAGCCTGTGTCCAGCTATCCTTTACCAGCCTTTATCCAGCTATGCACTACCAGCCTGTATCCAGCTATCCACTACCAGCCTGAATCCAGCTATCTGTTATCAGCCAGTAATCAGCAATCTGTTACCATCCTGTATCCAGCTATCCACTGTCAGCCTGTATCCAGCTATCCACTACCAGCCTTTATCCAGCTATCCACTACCAGCCTGTATCCAGCTATCCACTACCAGCCTGTATCCTTCTATCCATTGCCAGCCTGTATCCAGCTTTCCATTACCAGCCTGTATCCAGCTATCCACTACCAGCCTGTATCAAGCTATCCACTATCCACTACCAGCCTGTATCCAGCTATCCACTACCAGAGTGTATCCAGCTATCCACTACCAGCCTGTATCCAGCTATCCACTACCAGCCTGAATCCAGCTATCCACTACCAGCCTGTATCCAGCTATCCACTACCAGACTGTATCCAGCTATCCACTACCTGCCTGTATCCAACTGTCCACTACCTGCCTGTATCCAGCTGTCCACTACCAGACTGTATCCAGCTATCCACTACCAGAGTGTATCCAGCTATCCAATACCGGCCTGTATCCAGCTATCCACTACCGGCCTGTATCCAGCTATCCACTACCAGCCTGTATCCAGCTATCCACTACCAGCTTGAATCCAGCTATCCACTACCAGCCTGTCTCCAGCTATCCATTACCAGCCTGTATCCAGCTATGCACTACCAGCCTTTATCCAGCTATCCACTACCAGCCTGAATCCAGCTATCTGTTATCAGCCAGTAATCAGCAATCTATTACCATCCTGTATCCAGCTATCCACTGCCAGCCTGTTTCAAGCTATGCACTACCAGCCTGAATCCAGCTATCCACTACCAGCCTGTATCCAGCTATCCACTACCAGCCTGTATACAGCTATTCACTACAAGCCTGTATCCAGCTATCCGCTACCAGCCTGAATCCAGCTATTTGTTATCAGCCAGCAATCAGCAATCTGTTACCATCCTGTATCCAGCTATCCACTGCCAGCCTGTATCCAGCTATCCACTACCAGCCTGTGTCCAGCTATCCTTTACCAGCCTTTATCCAGCTATGCACTACCAGCCTGTATCCAGCTATCCACTACCAGCCTGAATCCAGCTCTGTTATCAGCCAGTAATCAGCAATCTGTTACCATCCTGTATCCAGCTATCCACTGTCAGCCTGTATCCAGCTATCCACTACCAGCCATTATCCAGCTATCCACTACCAGCCTGTATCCACCTATCCACTACCAGCCTGTATCCAGCTATCCATTACCAGCCTGTATCCAGCTTTCCATTACCAGCTTGAATCCAGCTATCCACTACCAGCCTGTATCAAGCTATCCACTATCCACTACCAGCCTGTATTCAGCTATCCACTACCAGCCTGTATCCAGGTATCCACTGCCAGCCTTTATCCAGCTATCCGCTACCAGCCTGTATCCAGCTATCTGTTATCAGCCAGTAATCAGCAATCTATTACCATCCTGTATCCAGCTATCCACTGCCAGCCTGTTTCAAGCTATCCACTACCAGCCTGAATCCAGCTATCCACTACCAGCCTGTATCCAGCTATCCACTACCAGCCTGTATCCAGCTATCCACTACCAGCCTGTATACAGCTATTCACTACAAGCCTGTATCCAGCTATCCACCACCAGCCTGAATCCAGCTATTTGTTATCAGCCAGCAATCAGCAATCTGTTACCATCCTGTATCCAGCTATCCACTGCCAGCCTGTATCCAGCTATCCACTACCAGCCTGTGTCCAGCTATCCTTTACCAGCCTTTATCCAGCTATGCACTACCAGCCTGTATCCAGCTATCCACTACCAGCCTGAATCCAGCTATCTGTTATCAGCCAGTAATCAGCAATCTGTTACCATCCTGTATCCAGCTATCCACTGTCAGCCTGTATCCAGCTATCCACTACCAGCCTTTATCCAGCTATCCACTACCAGCCTGTATCCAGCTATCCACTACCAGCCTGTATCCTTCTATCCATTGTCAGCCTGTATCCAGCTTTCCATTACCAGCCTGTATCCAGCTGTCCACTACCAGCCTGTATCAAGCTATCCACTATCCACTACCAGCCTGTATCCAGCTATCTGTTATCAGCCTGTATTCAGCTATTCACTACCAGCCATGTGTTATCAGCTTGTATCCAGCTATCCACTACCAGCCTGTGTCCAGCTATCTATTTTCAGCCTGTATCCAGCTATCCACTGCCATCCTGTATCCAGCTATCCGCTACCAGCCTGTATCCAGCTATCTGTTATCAGCCAGTAATCAGCAATCTGTTACCATCTTGTATTCAGCTATCCACTGCCAGCCTGTATCCAGTTATCCACTACCAGCCTGTATCCAGCTATCCACTACCAGCCTGTATCCAGCTATCCACTACCAGCCTGTATACAGCTATCCACTACCAGCCTGTATTCAGCTATCCACTATCAGCCTGTATCCAGCTATCCACTACCAGCCTGTATCCAGCTATCCACTACCAGCCTGTATACAGCTATCCACTACCAGCCTGTATTCAGCTATCCACTATCAGCCTGTATCCAGCTATCTGTTATCAGCCTGTATCCAGTTATCCACTACCAGCCTGTATCCAGCTATCTGTTATCAGCCAGTATCCAGCTATCTGTTACCATCCTGTATCCAGCTATCCACTACCAGCCTGTATCCAAATACCACTAACAGCCTGTATCCAGCTATCCACTACCAGCCTGTATCCAGATATCCACTACCATCCTTTATCCAGCTATCCACTACCAGCCTGTATCCCGCTATCCACTACCAGCCTGTATACAGCTATCCACTACCAGCCTGTATCCAGCTATCCACTACCAGCCTGTATACAGGTATCTACTGCCAGCCTTTATCCAGCTATCCACTACCAGCCTGTATCCAGCTATCCACTACTAGCCTGTATCCAGCTATTCACTACCAGCCTGTATCCAGCTATCCACTACCAGCCTGTATCCAGCTATCCACTACCAGCCTGTATCCAGCTATCCACTACCAGCCTGAATCCAGCTATCCACTACCATCCTGTATCCAGCTATCCACTACCAGCCTGTATCCAGCTATCCACTACCAGCCTGTTTCTAGCTATCCACTGCCAGCCTGTATCCAGCTATCCACTGCCAGCCTATATCCAGCAATCCATTACCAGCCTGTATCCAGCTATCCACTACCAGCCTGAATCCAGCTATCCACTACGAGCCTGTATCCAGCTTTCCACTGCCAGCCTGTATCCAGCTATTCACTACCAGCCTGAATCCAGCAATCTGTTATCAGCCAGTAATCAGCAATCTGTTACCATCCTGTATCCAGCTATCCACTACCCGCCAGAATCCACCTATCTGCTATCAGCCTGTATCCAGCTATCCACTACCAGGCTGTATCCAGCTATCCATTACCAGCCTGTATCCAGCTATCCATTACCAGCCTGTATCCAGCTATCCACTACCAGCCTGTATCCAGCTATCCACTACCAGCCTGTATCCAGCTATCCACTACCAGCCTGTATCCAGCTATCCACTACCAGCCTGTATCCAGCTATCTGTTATCAGCCTGTATCCAGCTATCCACTACCAGCCATCTGTTATCAGCCTGTATCCAGCTATCCACTACCAGCCTGTATCCAGCTATCCATTACCAGCCTGTATACAGCTATCCACTACCAGCCTTTATCCAGCTATCCACTACCAGCTGTATACAGCTATCCACTACTAGCCTGTATCCAGCCATCCACCACCAGCCTGAATCCAGCTATTTGTTATTAGCCCGTAATCAGCAATCTGTTACCATCCTGTATCCAGCTATCCACTGCCAGCCTATTTCCAGATATCCACTACCAGCCTTTATCCAGCTATCCACTACCAGCCTGTATCCAGCTATCCACTGCCAGCCTGCATCCAGCTATCCACTACCATCCTGTATCCAGCTATCCACCACCAGCTTGAATACACCAATCCACTACCAGCCTGTATCCAGCTATCCATTACCAGCCTTTATACAGCTATCCATTACCAGCCTGTATCCAGCTATCCACTACCAGCCTGTATCCAGCTATCCACTACCAGCCTGTATCTAGCTATCCACTACCAGAGTGTATCCAGCTATCCACTACCAGCCTTTATACAGCTATCCATTACCAGCCTGTATCCAGCTATCCACTACCAGCCTGTATCCAGCTATCCACTACCAGCCTGTATTTAGCTGTCCACTACCAGCCTGTATCCAGCTATCCACTACCAGCCTGTATCCAGCTATCTGTTATCAGCCTGTATCCAGCTATCCACTACCAGCCATCTTTTATCAGCCTGTATCCAGCTATCCACTACCAGCCTGTATCCAGCTATCTGTTATCAGCCTGTATCCAGCTATCCACTACCAGCCTGTGTCCAGCTATCCGCTATCAGCCTGTATCCAGCTATCCACAACCATCCTGTATCCAGCTATCCACTACCAGCCTGTATCCAGCTATCCACTACTAGCCTGTATCCAGCTATCCACTACCAGCCTGTATCCAGCTATCCACTATCAGCCTTTATCCAGCTATCCACTACCAGCCTGTATCCAGCTATCCACTACCAGCCTTTATCCAGCTATCCACTACCAGCCTGTATCCAGCTATCCACTACCAGCCTGTATCCAGCTAGCCACTACCAGCCTGTTTCTAGCTATCCACTGCCAGCCTGTATCCAGCTATCCACTGCCAGCCTGTATCCAGCTATCCATTACCAGCCTGTATCCAGCTATCCACTACCAGCCTGAATCCAACTATGCACTACCAGCCTGTATCCAGCTTTCCAATGCCAGCCTGTATCCAGGTATCCACTACCAGCCTGTATCCAGCTATCCATTACCAGCCTGTATTAAGCTATTGTTATGGAATAAATATATGTATAATGTATCTGGGACCTCAATGAGTGCAATGCTGAAGAGAAGAACATGTATTAGAATATATGTTGGGTATGTGATGGTATAGAACAACCTATAATCAATGATATAAGTGTAATGTATGTACTACTTCAAGGTAGAAGGATAAACGAGTCTATATTTTGGGTATTATTGAAAGGTTATGGAATGTAATAATCTGCAGATGTTCTGCAGAAACTGGAAATTGCGAATTCATTATGTTATGAGGGTACTACCAGGAACTAGGGGGTTTGTTTGCAGGATGGTTTGTTTCTGGGCGTACAGCCAAGATAGATATGGGTAGAACACCGGATTAAAAACTAGATGTAAGGAATAAGAATAATGTACGTAGAGATAAGAATAATGAGGAAAGAAACCACAAGAATGTATATGTGTCTGCACGTAATTATATGATATTTTTACTATATAAACTCTGTGTCTCTGCAAATAAAGTCAGAAGTATTTTTGCCTTGAGAAACGTCTCAGTGTGTCTTTGCTTCTCCGAGCTCGCACCCCCCCCACCACCTGATTTGAACCTGCATGGAGATCAAGGCGTAACGTGACCTCATTGCGATCACAGAAATTGGCGCCCGAAACAGGGACTTGACCAGAAGGACGGCACCCCACCTAGGGGATCTCCCGGGACTAGAGTGGCGACTCTCCAGACTAAGGAACGTGCAGACCACTGCTGCAGCAAGGTAAGAAGACTTAATTCTTACAAACTCTGCTCTGCACCTTCCTGTCTGGTAGGTCACCTTCCCGGTAGTACTCCTGAGGAATAGAGGGGCCACATGAGGGTATTTTTAGTGTAAAAATCTGGTCAAGTCTATATGTAATCCTACCCTCAGGATAAAGTGCCTGATCTCCATGGCAGTATTTGTATGAATGTTGTAGAAACCCAGTTTTGTGTCACAAATGCATTTTAGAATAAGGAAATTGTTTTTGGAAAAAACTTCCGATAATCCGGCAAATTACCAGAAACATGTGTACATGCTTCAGGTGACTACGGGGATTATGATAGGCTAAATTTAAGCCCGGAAATCGAAAATTTTGTGCAATCTGATAATCCGGAAAAATGCCGAAAATGTGTGTACAGCATTGAGGTACTTGCGGGGATTATCATGCACTGATTTTCAGCTCAAAATTCCAGAATTTTCTGCAATCCGATAATCCGGCATGTCAAATGAACAGCTTGATTTTACGTTTGCCTTATTATTTGGATCAGGAATATTTGTCATATTACTGTTATGGTGTGGAGGATATCTCCTTGAGTGGTGCTTAAAGTGAATAAGAAGAAAGTAAGCTAGTTATAAAAGGAATTTAATTCTCTGGCCAGAGTAGAAGAAGGTTTAAAAGGGTTTTGAGGGGATAAGTAACTGTATAAAATAGGTGAGAAAGGTAGTGTGGGACTTTCCCTAACAGCCAATAGCCATAGTGTTTGTTAGTGAAGATAAAAACTGAGAGAGAAGGGTAAGAGTCCCCTCCATCATAGCAGGGCTATGGGAAACAGTCACGGCAAACGAGAGTTTGAGGTATGGCATATGGGTGAGCAAGCACCTGTTAAAAGGGTGTAAGCTTACTAGGGGATCGTAAATCCAGAAATTCACCTATCAGGAAAACTACCCCCTACATAACTTAGGGTCTGCCTATAGGCGACCACTTATAACTAGACAATGGGGAACTGGTGTCCCTATTAAGTACGGAAATTAGAAACTGTCTAAAACAGATGAGAATGGAATTCGTCTGTCAGCTAAAATCTGTAACAGGAGTAAGTACGGAAACTAGAAACTGTATAAAACAGATGAGAATGGAATTCATCTGTCAGTAGCTAGAATCTGTAACAAGAGTATGAGATGAGCACCCCAAAGGACAAACCGCCAAACAGGTAGTAGCAGAAAGAGAAGGTAAAAAGGCAACGCAGGGAACGAAGAAAAAATAAATAAAAAAAATAAATAATGAAAGCATGTGGTCTAGAATCCCATGGACGGTTAGACGCAGAAAAATGGAATGAATGTTGTGACACAAAACGTGGATGGTTGAAAGATAAAAAGTTACAGGGGAAAGCAGAAGCATGGAGAAAAGTGTCAGAAGTAGTAGTTGTTTTAATGTTGCAAATGACCTTATAGTAAATTCCCATACGATATAATTTAGAATCAACTAGTGTGACAAGAGAAGGGGGAGGTGAAGAACAGCTGCTAGTGAGATAAGAAATGTAATCTTGTTCTTGAAATGAATGGACACAACATTAAATGCTGATATAGATATTTTGTATGACTTTGTGTCATTTTGTAGATTGAATCAGGAAAAGTGATAAATGTAATAATGTATAAGCAGTCCTTCACAGCCAAACCACCAGACACCTCTGTCTTATATTATGAGACCCTTGATCCTGTCATACATTCTGCACAGAGTGCAGAGTTGCTTGCCCTGATCAAGGCATGAAAACTGGCAGAGGGAAAAAGAGGAGGGCGGCTCCAAGCCGCAGATTGGGCAAAAGGTATTCTGGAGAACAAAGGGAAGTTGGAAGGTAGAAAGTTGATGAAAAGTGCTTTAGAGAGATTTGCAGAAGAGGAAGTTAGGAATAAGAAATGTATTGTATGTATTAGAGAACAGGACCAGCAGACGCCCGGTAATGGCGTCCGTACCTCATGTTGAGTGTGTCCTCATTGTTGGTGGGAAACCCCCTGCGCACTGTTTCCAATGGGAGAGGCTGCCCCCCCCTGCCCCTGATGTGGCCACGCCCGGCCCAACCAAATCAGTATGAAATAATCACCTTGTTAATTTTGTCATTTGTAGTGTCTTTTCTATTTACAGAAGTTCCAGTTTTAGTTCACTGATGAAACAACACGTCATCATAATATAGAGATGGTGGCCGTCAGATTGTACTGTTAAACATTAACGTAGATAATTCTTATACAATGGTGTGATGAATGATTGCAGATACGTATGTTGTTTTGCCGGCATTGAAAGTGTTAAGATTGTGAGAAGTTGTGAGAAATGAGTTTGTGACCCCCCTCCCTCCCCCCTAAAGTGTGCTGTGTTTGGGAGGAGGAGGAGGGGGGCTGACTGGGTGCAGTCTGCAGGGCTGATGAGACCAAGGGATTTCAATATGCACTGCTGAGATATATATATATATCAGTAATGTGTACAAACTGAAATACATTTCTTCTCTTTTGCGCAAGCGCTGTTGGTTATAAAAGTTACGATATTTATGTGTTATGATGTGATCAGATTTCATGTGTTTTGATGTTAATTCAGATGTATTAAACTACAGATACGGTGAGACACGGGGGTTTGAAAATGTATGTGCCCCCACCGTTATACTGTTTATTGGTTTGCAGTAATTAATGTTATCAGAGATAATATTTTCTGTTTTATTGAATAACTAACTACAATTGTTTTATTTTTGATTTCACACATGAGTTATGTTATTGTAAAGATTAAATGTTTGTCAGGAAAAAGTTATTTTTGTTTCAGGCTGTTGTACATTACAGGGGGTTAAATTAGTGTTATGTTGAGATGTAGTTTTGAACTCTGCTACATCACTCTCGCAGAGTCCACAAAGGGGGGAAGGGTGAAGGAACTGATCAGGTACAATTTTGGTTTATGTGTAAGAGACCATCCCCCTCCAGCAAAGTTACACAGGAGGCGATGTGACGTCACTCACACGAGTTTTTATGGATTTAGATGAGGGAGAAGGCAAAACAAAACTTGTCTGGACATTGTTAATTTGATGTAAAGTTTTTGGGAATGTTTTATTTTTATTTGTTTTTGTATTAATCAAGTATTTGCAGAACCTGATAAAAGTGAGATTCTCAAAGTATTCTGGATTATCAGCTGAATGAGGAGGAGTTGTGTTTGGTAGCGGCTTGTGACACCAATCCATGGAGTACCTCTACGCAAGCATATACTTTGTACTGTACTGAACAAAATGGACATGACACTGCGGTTCTCACACAAAGTCATGGACCACAGCAGCGCCCGGTAGCATATTATTCAGCTAGACTAGACCCTGTGGCCCGAGGTTCCCCATCATGTGTGAGAGCTATCATTGCTGTAAATTCAATGTTAAACAAGGCCTCAGATTTGGTCCTGGCATTTCCACCACATGATATTACTGCTATTCTAACTCAAGTACAACCTAAGCATTTGTCCACTGCAAGACATTTGAGATTAACCTGTGCTCTTCTTCTTCCTGAGCAGGTTACTTTACACCGCTGTACTACATTGAACCCAGCTACCTTACTGCCTTTGGAGCAAGGGGGAGAAGACGTAGGTAAAGTATGGTCACAATTTTTGCCTGAAACTGATGAACATGATTGTATGGCCCTTATGGCCCAGGAAACAGTGGGCTTTGCACATATGAAAGATACCCCACTCCAAAACCCAGACCTAAGACTCTTTGTGGATGGTTCAAGGTATTGTGTAGAAGGATCTTTTCTTACAGGATATGCAGTAACCACCGAAGATGTAGTCCTAGAAGCAGCCTCCTTACCAGCGTCCCGCTCAGCACAAGAAGCGGAGCTTAAGGCCCTGGCAGCAGCATGCCAACATGCAGAAGGAAAGACAGCAAATATATACACTGACTCTCGATATGCATTTGGGATTGCACACGATTATGGCCCCATATGGAGGGCAAGACAATTTTTGACCTCTGCAGGTACACCTGTAAAGAATGCAGACTTTGTAAAATATTTGATGGCGACCCTGATGTTACCCACAGAAGTAGCAGTAGTAAACATTAAAAGCTCACACTAAGGTGAGTTCACCAGAGACAAAAGGAAATGCTTTGGCAGACCAAGCCGCAAAAGCAAGCAGCACAGAAGCTACCCGTGTTAGCAGCCGTATGTCAGATAAAAGATCCAGAGGAAACAAGACCAGCTGTAAGCCCGGAACTACTGCAAAAACTTCAAGGACAAGCAGCAAAAGAAGAAAAAGACAAGTGGACGGCCCAAGGAGCAACGCTACGAAAAGATGGCTTCTGGCAATGCCAGAATAAACTGTGCCTGCCTAAGACAATGTTCCCAATGATGGCCCAAATAACACATGGAGAGACACACCAGTCAAAAACGGCAATGATGGACTTGGTAAACAAGGTGTGGTATGCCCCAGGGTTTAGTGTGATGGCCAGCAGTTTTACACAAGGATGCATGATCTGTGCAACACATAATATTGGAAGAACTGTAAAAGTACCACAGAAGCACACACCCAGACCTATATATCCGTTCCAGAGACTGCAGATAGACTATATTCAATTACCAAAAGTCGGTACCTAGGAGTATGTGCTTGTTTGTATTGATCTCTTTTCAGGATGGCCAGAAGCTTTTCCAGTCACCAAAGCTACAGCCGTAGCCACAGCAAAGAAACTGATCAACGAGGTGGTGTGCAGATATGGAGTTCCAGAGATGATCGAGAGCGACAGAGGAACTCATTTTACGGGTGAAATCATGAACCATGTGTTGTCAGCTCTAGGCATAAGTCAAGCCCTACATACACCATACCATCCACAGAGCAGTGGGAAGGTTGAGAGACTAAATGGGACTCTCAAATTGAAAATCCAAAAAGCAATGGTAGAAACCGGGAAACCATGGACCGAGTGTCTACCATTAGCCTTGTTCTCAGTAAGATACACGCCCACAAAAAGAACAGGTCTCAGCCCATATGAGATCTTATTTGGGTCGGCTCCCAGATTAGGATGTTATTTTCCACAGGTGCTCCAAATGCAGTATGGTAGACTAACAGATTATGTATCAACGTTGAACAAACAATTGACCAAGGTGCATGCACAAGTTTTTGTTTCCATTCCAGATCCTGATTCAGTTGAAGGGACGCATAAGCTAGAACCAGGAGATTGGGTCGTTGTCAAAAGACACGTGAGGAAAAGTCTAGACCCAAGATTTGACGGACCGTTTCAAGTCCTTTTCAAGTTTTACTCGTTACAAGCACCTCAGTGAAGCTCGAAGGAAAGGCAAGCTGGATTCACGCCAGTCATTGTAAAAAGGTTCTTCAGCCAGAAGAATGAAGATCTTTGCGGTTGTTGCGGCGGTTGTTGCGTGTGCTCTTATACAAAAAGGCAGAACTGCTACTCCTGTACACGTAATCAGTACAGAATCACTGGAACAGTTCAGGACAGGGTGGGCGAATGCCACAGTGGATAGAAAGCAGGGTAACTACACCTGTAAGGCCAATGCCCCGTGTTATACTACAAATGTGACTACAACCGAAGGGACTTGGAAAAAAGGACCACATGGAGGGACTGTGTACCTTCACATAGACAAAACAGCCAACATTAGCATACAAGAAGAGACGGCTGTTGTTTTGTTGTTATGAACCAGATTTACAGTATCTACAGAAATATACAACCAGTAAAAATAGAAACGAAATGATAAATAAGATTTATGAAAGATGCAACAAGGAGAGGCTCAACTCTACGATTGTAATAAAAGAAACTGATGGGATGATATTATGTATGAATAATAGCCAAATAAGAAATAGAATATATTTTGTATTCTTGATAACAATTTTAAGAGATAGTTTTAAGCCACATATAAGAGTCATGTTAGGTAATGGACAGACATTCTGCCCATAGGAAAGAGAAATGATACGTGGTTATTGTTACAGCCTGAGTATACTGAGTGTACACCTAGATGGTGTGCAGGAAGACTAATAGCATTTAATGTGAAAAATCCTACTCTATTATGCAAATTTATTGTTATGCCAATGGTAATGATTGATCCGGTGACATTATTAGGACAATATTGTATCCTGGAAATGAAAGGAACACACATAGATTCTCAAAATAAGACAAGGAATATAGATTTGTGGCAGTTAACAGAGCATGGATATGTATGTAATCGACAGTCAGGGATATATGAACCTTGTCTAATGCAGCACCAGGATAATGTATGCGCACTCACTATAATCCCAGAAGCTAACCTACAGGTATATATTGAAGTAGGTCCACAGCATGTATGCTTAATAACTAACGACAAGCAGACCCTTAGCCAGTTTAATCTCACAGGACCATTTTCAGGATGTCTATACAATGTGACGCATTTGACTTGGGGGAACCAAACTATAGTGTTCCTGCCTATTTTAGAAGAAATAATGTCCACTGTATGGGTACCTGAACCTTTGCCCTATGGAAATTTTAGTTTGCCACTGGAAGAGTTAAAACAAGTGTTACAAAAGTCTAAAGACGTAAAGAAATTGATAGCAGCCCATAATGTAACTCTAAGTAAAGTGAAAATATTGGCTACAATAGCAGCTAAGGAAGTAATAAATTTATCGTCAGCAATAAAAGATGCTAGTGCCCATCACTGGTATGACATATTTACAGGATTTTCCCCCACTGCCACTAAGATACTGCATGTGTTATTCCAACCCTTGATATGTTTCATAATATTGTTTATATTGCTTACATGTTTCAATTGTTATACATTTTGCAAAATAAGGGAAGCATTCAATCAGAGGCCTATACATTATGATGAAAGAGTGTTGTGAGATTACCCCACCTACATACCTGTGTGAATCAAGTGAAGAAATGGATCGAAGCCTTGCTATCAGGAGATAGAAGTAGCATTGGAATTTAGGTGTTGGTAAAATCACAAAAGGAGGGATTGTTATGGAATAAATATATGTATAATGTATCTGGGACCTCAATGAGTGCAATGCTGAAGAGAAGAACATGTATTAGAATATATGTTGGGTATGTGATGGTATAGAACAACCTATAATGAATGATATAAGTGTAATGTATGTACTACTTCAAGGTAGAAGGATAAACGAGTCTATATTTTGGGTATTATTGAAAGGTTATGGAATGTAATAATCTGCAGATGTTCTGCAGAAACTGGAAATTGCGAATTCATTATGTTATGAGGGTACTACCAGGAACTAGGGGGTTTGTTTGCAGGATGGTTTGTTTCTGGGCGTACAGCCAAGATAGATATGGGTAGAACACCGGATTAAAAACTAGATGTAAGGAATAAGAATAATGTACGTAGAGATAAGAATAATGAGGAAAGAAACCACAAGAATGTATATGTGTCTGCACGTAATTATATGATATTTTTACTATATAAACTCTGTGTCTCTGCAAATAAAGTCAGAAGTATTTTTGCCTTGAGAAACGTCTCAGTGTGTCTTTGCTTCTCCGAGCTCGCACCCCCCCACCACCTGATTTGAACCTGCATGGAGATCAAGGCGTAACGTGACCTCATTGCGATCACACTATCCACTACCAGCCTGTATCCAGCTATCCACTACCAGCCTGTATCCAGCTATCTGTTATCAGCCTGTATCCAGCTATCCACTATCAGCCTGTATCCAGCTATCTGTTATCAGCCTGTATCCAGCTATCCACTATCAGCCTGTATCCAGCTATCTGTTATCAGCCTGTATCCAGCTATCCACTACCAGCCTGTATCCAGCTATCCGCTATCAGGCTTGGGGGCAGGGAGATGATAATGGGGGCAGGAAGATGATAATGGGGCAGGGAGATGATAATGGGGGCAGGGAGATGATAATGGGGGCAGGGAGATGATAATGGGGGCAGGGAGATGATAATGGGAAGGAGATAATAATGGAGGGAGGATGGCACTTGAGTAGGGATGCACGATGCATCAAAACTTCGATACTGTTTCGATACCGTGCAACCCCAAACGGTTCGATGCCGTTATTTCATGTATTTCGATACTAAGCTGTGCGGCCGCACAGCTCAATATTGTAATACATGAATGTATGAGAGCGGAGCTGCGGCTGTGTAATACCCCCACATGTTCTGTCTTCAGTGCCTGAACCGCCGCTCATTAGTGCAGCGCCGCCCGCATAACCTCGTGCTGACTGCGTGCGGGGCGGGGCAATGGTTTTATTACACAGCCGCAGTCCCACTCTATAAAGGCAGAGATCAAAGAAACCTCTCATCTCCGCCGCTATTCCCCTGAATGCTGCGATCAAAGCTGACTGCAGCATTCAGGGGAAAATAAGAACGGGGGATGCCCCTTGGATCACGTCACAGGAATCCCTGTGACGCGATTGAGGGACATACCATATATGGGCAGACAGCCCAGGGTCCAATGAAGGACCCCAGGGCTGTCTTACCATATTTCCTGTTAGGGCATACTCAGGTCTGTCCTAACAACTGCCTGTGTACTATCTGCATATAGATATATACCAGTACATTAAAGTTTAAAAAATAAAAGTAAAAACATAAAGTAATGTTAAATAAAAATACACATACACCTTTTTTACAAAACACATTAAAATAAGTCTCAATACATAAAATATACACATTCAGTATTGGCGCGGCCGTAATAACCTGCACAACAATTTTTTTGCGTAATTTATGATGTGTACGCTGTAAAAAATTAAATAAAAACTTCTTTCATTTAATAATGTGGGGCACGAGGTGTGATGAATTTAACCTCCATGTGCCTCACATTAATAGTAATTAACCCCATCATGTACCTTACACATTAACCCATTATAATTGAGGAACATGATGGGGTTAATTACTATTAATGTGAGGCACATGGAGGTTAAATTTACCATCACACCTCACGCCTCACATAAGAAATGGAAGAACTGTTTTGTTTTTATATTACTGTTGGCAAAGTATCGCTTTGTTATCAAAATCGCAATACTACACAAAGCATCGGTACCGAAGTCCAAATTCTGGTATCGCGACATCCCTCCACTGGAGGAGGCATTATACAATGGGGGGGGTAATAATTGGGTGAAAAGTGATGATATCTGAAGGGAGGGGAGAAATTATACATGGGGAGGGGTAGAGGAAGGAGAGAGTATACCTGGGTAGGGGGAGAAAGCTTATACCGGAGGCATAGTTAGCAACAGTCCTGAATTTGCAGGGACTGTCCTGAATCTACAGAGGCAGTCCCGGCAAATTACTGTCCCAGACGTGTCTCTGCCACTGCCATATTCAATTGTATCTGCGTCCACAGGATGCGGATACAATTGAATATTATGGCAGAGCAGGAAAGTATCAGCTTCCTGCTCTGCCATTCACCCATCCAGGAGCGGAATCCCCAGCCAGAGAGTTGCCGACACTCTGGCCGGGGATTCCTCTCCTAGAGGTAGCCCCTGAGGTCACTGTCCATATATGGACAGTGAGGTCAGGGTCTCCTCCTGGACTGGAATCCCCTGTAGAGAGTGCCACACACTCCCCTGTAGTTAGTGCCGAACATACCCCCTGTAGATAGCGCCACACACACACTCCCCTGTAGATAGTGCAACACACTGCCCCCTGTAGATAGCACCACACAATCCCATGTAGATAGTGCTACACAATCCCATGTAGATAGCGCCACACCCACCCTGTAGATAGCGCCACACACCCCCGCTGTAGATAGCGCCACACCCACCCCTGCAGATAGCACCACACACAGCCCCCTGTAGATAGCGCCACAAACAGCCCCCTGCAGATAGCGCCACACACAGCCCTGTACATAGCGCCACACACACCCGCCTGTACATAGCGCCACACACACCCCAGTACATAGTGCTACACACCCCCCTGTAGATAGTGCCACACACCTCCCCTGTAGATAGCGCCACACACAGCCCCTTGTAGATAGCGCCACACACGCCCCCTGTAGATAGCGTCACACACAACCCCTGTAAATAGCGCTCCACATCCCCTGTAGATAGCTAGCGCCACACACCCCCCCCCCTGTAGATAGCGCCACACACACCCCCCCTGTAGATAGCGCCACACACTCCCCCTGTAGATATGTAGATAGCGCCACACCCCCCCCCCCTGTAGATAGTGCCACACACCCCCCTGTAGATAGTGCCCCACACCCCCTGTAGATAGTGGCACACACGCCCCCCTGTAGATAGTGCCACACCCCCCCTGTAGATAGTGCCACACACCTCCCCTTGTAGATAGCGCCACACACGCCCCCTGTAGATAGCGTCACACACAACCCCTGTAAATAGCGCTCCACACCCCCTGTAGATAGCGCCACACACACCCCCCTGTAGATAGCGCCACACACACCCCCTGTAGATAGTGCCCTACACTCCCCCTGTAGATAGCGCCCCACACACCCCCCTGTAGATAGTGCCACACACCCCCAGTAGATAGTGCCCCACACCCCCCTGTAGATAGTGCCACACACACCCCCCTGTAGATAGTGCCACACACACCCCCCTGTAGATAGTGCCACACCCCCCCCCCTGTATATAGTGCCACACACCCCCCTGTAGATAGTGCCACACACCCCCCTGTAAATAGCTCCACACACAGCCCCCCTGTAAATAGCTCCACACACAGCCCCCCTGTAAATAGCTCCACACACTGCCCCCTGTAGATAGCGCCACACACACTCCCCTGTAGATAAAAGTCTAAATGCTAAACTCTGGCCACAGGTAGGGGTCTCGTGGAAAGGTGTCTGAATTACCTAACAGGTCTGGTCTAGGATCTGAATTTTTTTCTGGTTTGGTGTCTGAATTAATTTTGTTGTGTGGTTTTTACACAGATAACGCGTGTGCGGCGTGTGAAGAGAATGCAAAAGCATCATCCAGGCATGCCCGTGGCGGTGGGAGATCTTAGGGACTACATTTTGGTGAGTGACTCTGCTGTGTATAGGGCTTCAGTGCAATGATTTTTGTTTATATTGCCCTCCCACACACACACACACACACACACACACACACACACTCACTTTCCCTTTTTGCCCCCCACAGAGCCGCTGTCTCTTGTCTCTTCCCTGTCACTCCACAGAGCACCTGTGAGGTTGCGTCTCCCCCCCTGGCTACCACTGCTACCTTCAGTTCTCCCAGCCCTGGCACTTAGTCTCTCCCCTTTGCCCTCCGACACCCACCTCCTGTCTCTGCCCTGCTCCTCCAAAGAGTTTTCTTTTTAATGTGCCATACCTCCCGCCCCTTTACATTTCACCCCCCCCTCCTAATAACGAGGGGGTGGGGGCCCAGACTCATTGGCAGTATGAAGCCCAGAAATTCCTGATGGCAGCCCTGTATCCAGCTATCCACTACCAGCCTGTATCCAGCTATCCACTACCAGCCTGTATACAGCTATCCACTACCAGCCTTTATCCAGCTATCCACTACCAGCCTGTATCCAGCTATCCACTACCAGCTGTATACAGCTATCCACCCACAGCCTGAATCCAGCTATTTGTTATTAGCCCGTAATCAGCAATCTGTTATCATCCTGTATCCAGCTATCCACTGCCAGCCTATTTCCAGATATCCACTACCAGCCTGAATCCAGCTATTCACTACCAGCCTGTATCCAGCTATCCACTGCCAGCCTGTATCCAGCTATCTCTTATCAGCCAGTAATCAGCAATCTGTTACCATCCTGTATCCAGCTATCCACCTCCAGCTTGAATACACCTATCCACTACCAGCCTGTATCCAGCTATCCATTACCAGCCTTTATCCAGCTATCCATTACCAGCCTGTATCCAGCTATCCACTACCAGCCTGTATCCAGCTATCTGTTATCAGCCTGTATCCAGCTATCCACTACCAGCCATCTGTTATCAGCCTGTATCCAGCTATCCACTACCAGCCTGTATCCAGCTATCTGTTATCAGCCTGTATCCAGCTATCCACTACCAGCCTGTGTCCAGCTATCCGCTATCAGCCTGTATCCAGCTATCCACAACCATCCTGTATCCAGCTATCCACTACCAGCCTGTATCCAGCTATCCACTGCCAGCCTGTATCCAGCTATCTTTTATCAGCCAGTAATCAGCAATCTGTTACCATCCTGTATCCAGCTATCCACCTCCAGCTTGAATACACCTATCCACTACCAGCCTGTATCCAGCTATCCATTACCAGCCTTTATCCAGCTATCCACTACCAGCCTGTATCCAGCTATCCACTACCAGCCTGTATCCAGCTATCCACTACCAGCCATCTGTCATCAGCCTGTATCCAGCTATCCACTACCAGCCTGTATCCAGCTATCTGTTATCAGCCTGTATCCAGCTATCCACTACCAGCCTGTGTCCAGCTATCCGCTATCAGCCTGTATCCAGCTATCCACAACCATCCTGTATCCAGCTATCCACTACCAGCCTTTATCCAGCTATCCACTACCAGCCTGTATCCAGCTATCCACTACCAGCCTTTATCCAGCTATCCACTACCAGCCTGTATCCAGCTATCCACTACCAGCCTTTATCCAGCTATCCACTACCAGCCTGTATCCAGCTATCCACTACCAGCCTGTATCCAGCTATCCACTACCAGCCTGTATCCAGCTATCCACTACCAGCCTTTATCCAGCTATCCACTACCAGCCTGTATCCAGCTATCCACTACCAGCCTTTATCCAGCTATCCACTACCAGCCTGTATCCAGCTATCCACTACCAGCCTGTATCCAGCTATCCACTGCCAGCCTGTATCCAGCTATCCACTGCCAGCCTGTATCCAGCTATCCATTACCAGCCTGTATCCAGCTATCCACTACCAGCCTGAATCCAACTATCCACTACCAGCCTGTATCCAGCTTTCCAATGCCAGCCTGTATCCAGCTATCCACTACCAGCCTGTATCCAGCTATCCATTACCAGCCTGTATCCAGCTATCCACTACCAGCCTGTATCCAGCTATCCACTACCAGCCTGTATCCAGCTATCTGTTATCAGCCTGTATCCAGCTATCCACTACCAGCCATCTGTTATCAGCCTGTATCCAGCTATCCACTATCAGCCTGTATCCAGCTATCTGTTATCAGCCTGTATCCAGCTATCCACTACCAGCCTGTATCCAGCTATCCGCTATCAGGCTGTATCCAGCTATCCACTACCATCCAGTATCCAGCTATCCACTACCAGCCTGTATCCAGCTATCCACCACCAGCCTGTATACAGCTATCAACTACCAGCCTTTATCCAGCTATTCACTACCAGCCTGTATCCAGCTATCCACTACCAGCTGTATACAGCTATCCACTACTAGCCTGTATCCAGCTATCCACCACCAGCCTGAATCCAGCTATTTGTTATAAGCCCGTAATCAGCAATCTGTTACCATCCTGTATCCAGCTATCCACCACCAGCTTGAATTCACCTATCCACTACCAGCCTGTATCCAGCTATCCACTACCAGCCTGATTCCAGCAATCTGTTATCAGCCAGTAATCAGCAATCTGTTATCATCCTGTATCCAGCTATCCACTACTAGCCAGAATCCACATATCTGCTATCAGCCTGTATAGAGCTATCCACTACCAGCCTGTATCCAGCTATC